>NC_069115.1:41248431-41562003 GCF_025612915.1 Magallana angulata
GGTCGGCAAGGATTTAAAAATTCTTATCATTTCTCTACATATATGAGAAGGAACGTTTAAGAGACCGGTCCTTTATTTTCTTTAGAGGGTCATTAAAACTAATTTTAAACTTTAAGGTACAATGAATTAATTTAAACTTAAGTTATTGAATTGCAGTTAATAACATTAATTAAAGGTACATGATGTTATGTACAGGTTGTAAAAGGGCATGGTCACGATTTTGGTAAAAAATTATTTTTCCGATATTAGTGTTTACAATGCTTTAGTAAGGCATTTTTAATAGGCAACCAAAAATTGAGTTTCATTCGCTGAGATATAAGCGAGTTACAGAGCTTACAAGTCTTTACTATGTAAACAAAGCTTTTGATTACATTTTGGATGTTGTGTTAAACGTTAAGAACTGTTTATTTATGCTTAGAATGATTAAGAAGATAGACAAATCAGCCTGAAACCGTTTTTTACTGGTATATTGAACCTATGTAAACAAAATCAGGGCACAAGCCTTGTTTACATGACAAAGAAATGTGAGCCCTGTATCTTGCTTATAACTCAACGACTGACTCTCAAATTTTATTTTATCATTAGAAATGCATTCATTAAGCATTGTAAATAATTAATACACAAAAATAAAACTTGACCAGAATCGTAAACATGCCCCTTTAAGATCATTATTCTAAGTACCTGATGTTCTTTATTTCTTTATTAAAGGACCATATTTTGATAATTAGGATACTGTTTAGGTAAATAATTTATCATGAATGCGTTTGCTTTCCTAACAAAATATAAATTAGTAAAGATATTGTGTTGATATAATTTTTGAAATCATAGATCTTTGCAATAACACCTACAAAAGACATCATGGTACAATTTATTTATTTTGTTCAGAGCCAGATTCGCACGGTTTAATAATCCATGCATTCTAAATGCATTCATTCACACTGAATTGTCTTTATTTAATAAACTGAGCATGTAAAACAAATCATTAGAAATTGTTTTATTATTCTATATTCTTTCGATTAAAGATTAATTTTTTGGCAACGGTCGCGAATTGACCTTAACATTTTCTAATTTCATATTAGCATTTCGTTGTATTAAATAGGTATTACTTATACATAACCGAATTCAAATTCTGAATTTAAAGTTTTAAAAAATTGTCTCCTCAATTATAAATAATTGTCATTTTCCTGGCGTGAATTCATTTCGTATGACGTTTCATTACCTTACTCACTTGACTGATGAATAAACTATAAAACTGAAAAATGTTGAAACATGATAATTCTAACCAATGTATTGACAAGCAAATCGCTCTCTCGTATTAAGGCCCATCCATTATTATCATCTTCATTAATGAAGAACAAATGGCTACAAAGATGCTTTTCCGCTGCAAAATTGTTAAAAGAACAACGATAATGCTTTTATCCTCATAATAATAATATGTGTCAGAATTATGGCAACTGAATATATATATATATATATATATATATATATATATATATATATATATATATATATATATATATATATATATATAATTCATCCAATAAGAAGGGGCACCAGAAAGTAGTTATCATCCTTTTAGCAAGACAAAAATGGATGTGATTAACACCAGAAACTTTTTTCTTGCGTTTTAATACAGTACTAGTAACTCATAAAAAATGAATAAGATGAAGATTTGCTAATATTTAATCCATGTTTCAAAAAATGACAAGGCATGAGCCATTTTTACGTAATGAAGAATTGTGAATACGGTATCTTGCTAATTTTTCAGTTTTTTATACATGTATGTTAGAATAGCGAAGATTTTAAAACATTATATGCATTAACACTACATTGCCATATTGCCCCCCCCCCCCCCATGTCCTGCCTGAACCCCTGACCCAGGGTCCATGAATTTCACAATTTAGGTAGAGGAGTTAGTGGAAGTCATATGCATGTATTCTGGTTTTTGCCCACATGTTTGGGAGTAAAGAAGAAGATTTTGTAAGATTTTATACAATTTTACTATATGGCCATATTGGCCCAACCCTAGAGCCAGAACCCCTCATACAGGGGCCATGAATTTCACAAATTGGGTAGATGGCTTCATGGATATCATAATCATGCATTTAGTTTTTAACAAATATATGTATGGGAGTAGAGAAGATTTTCTATGATTTTATACATTTTTACTATATGGCCATATTGGCCCCACCCTAGAGCCAGAACCCCTGATACAGGGGCCATGAATTTCACAAATTGGGTAGATGGCTTCATGGACATCATAATCATGCATTTAGTTTTTAACAAATATATATATGGGAGTAGAGAAGATTTTCTATGATTTTATACATTTTTACTATATGGCCATATTGGCCCCACCCTAGAGCCAGAACCCCTGATACAGGGGCCATGAATTTCACAAATTGGGTAGATGGCTTCATGGACATCATAATCATGCATTTAGGTTTTAACAAATACATATTGGAGCAGAGAAGAAGATTTTCTAAGATTTATTACATTTTTACTATATGGCCATATTGGCCCAACCCTAGAGCCTGAACCCCTGATACAGGGGTGATGAATGTCATAATTTGGGTAGAGGGCTTCATGGACATCATAAACATGCATTTAGTTTTTAACAAATATATATGGGAGTAGAGAAAAGATTTTCTAAGATTTATTACATTTTTACTATATGGCCATATTGGCCCAACCCTAGAGCCTGAACCCCTGATACAGGGGTGATGAATTTCATAATTTGGGTAGAGGGCTTCATGGACATCATAAACATGCATTTAGTTTTTAACAAATATATATGGGAGTAGAGAAAAGATTTTCTAAGATTTAATACATTTTTACTATATGGCCATATTGGCCCAACCCTAGAGCCAGAACCCCTGACCCAGGGGCCATGAATTTCACAATTTTGGTAAAGGGCTTCATGGACATTATAAACATGCAACCAGTTTTTTCCTCACATGTGTGGGAGTAGAAAAGATTTTTTTTAAATTTGGCTTTTTTGGCATATATGGCCCCACTTGTGGTGCCCCTGGCGTCGTAGAGCCATGAATTTCACACTTTAGATTCCTCTTACCAGAGAGATGCCTCACACCAAAAATGGTAACAATTTGCCTTGTAAATTTTAAAAAGGAAGTTAAAAATGTAAAATTGTTAACGCATGTCGCACGACGACGGACGAAAATTGATAGCAATAGGTCACCCGAGTCTACTCAGGTGACCTAAAAACACATATTTCTATCGAGAAACACGTCCAGAAAAATCTTCGGAATCCCTGCATTTGTTTTGTTCATAGTAAATACGAATACATAGGAGTATAGAAGGCTTAACTCCGTAACTCGTTGCGTTGTAAAAATATATGGGTTATTTTAATAGAATAATTAGATTTATTTCATGGACAAATGGAGAAATTTGTAATTTTCTGAAAGTTTATACATTTATGAGTATTACAAAAAATACCAAACCCGATAGGGGAATTTTTTCAAGTCGGTTTTTTGATAAGATGTGCCGTACAGCCTTTTTAACATACAACTTTTTAAAAGTAACAAATACATCATCAATACTTGTCAAATAAATTGAGCATGCGTCAATCAGAATAATAATTGCTTTAACTTGAACCATACCAAGACGCATAGCACGCTCAAAGTAAACATTAGTGGCCTTTCAAGAAAACTCTGATAGCAGTTTTTTGGCATGTTTCGATTCATTTTCAGTTTGGTTTAAACTTAATGCATTTACAACTCCTGTGTATACGCACATGAGATTTGTTTCTTATTGCACCTCTATAAAGAAAACATAAATCTCATTTCAAAACTAACTTATATGTACACAATCATATTATTCATTTCAGATATTTTCAATTTAAAATATTCCTCCTCTTTATTGTTTATAAACCGTTAACTATATAATCCAGTTTATAGCTGAATCAAATTTTTTAACTAACCAAACAACAAAAGACAATGTACATAAAAAAAACTATTTCAAACAAATAATGCCCAAGAGACATATTCAATGAATATGTCAAGAGATATATTCAATGAAATGGGATACATTCGTTCAAGAGCATAAGACTAGCATATTTGAATATACATGTAATAATGGTGTATCAGATTAAATGTCACTATTTTATAAGTTTTTGTCTAATGTATTCGTCAACTTCCTGTTCCAGAAAACTCATTGGTCCAGCCCCACATCTCAAAATCACAGAATGAAAATCCCTAACATCAAATTGGTCCCCTAAAATTAAAACAAATATTCTACAAGCATATGTACAAATATTTCTGAACAAGTCAAATACATAAAATGATATAACACATCTAGAGACCTTCAACCATCACATACATACATGTAGTAGCAACAAAGTAATTTTCATTTTGAAATAACGCTTCACTGAAACATTTCCAGATATGGTTTCTCCTATTTGAAAATTATCCGCAAAAAACTTATTCCATATACCGGATATGACTGAACATAAATCATTCTATAATGCCATTTATAAATAAATACCTAATGCTTCCATGGCTTTTTGTCTGAGTTGCTTGATCTTGATTTCCCCCACTTTGTAAGCGCATGCCTGCCCTGGTATGGTTATGTATCGTTTACACTCCATCTCCAGGGATTTTCTATCCAAAAAAGTTTTCTCTTCCAAGAAGTTAAGAGCTTTTTCATAGGACCAGCTATAACAGATAGAGAAAAATATAACGATATATACTAGGATTCTTAATAAAGAGGTACTTTCGATATTATAATACAATCAATTGGAATTGGTAGGTTCACTTGTACTGTTAATCTGCACTGTGTTCTGTTCTGTGAAATGGACTTTTTGTGTGTTGTTAATTACTTGACGATCTTGAAAGACTGTTACAATTTCTTTGAACTAAAATCAGTTTATTTTCTTTGTAGGGTAAACTAATCATGTCATAACAAAATGAGAGCTTACCCAAAAGCATGCATTCCTGTGTCCACCACTAACCGTGCTGCTCTCATTATCTCCATACAGTATCTTCCAAATCTGTAAAAATGAATATTGCAAAATGGAAAGAAAACCCAATTGGCAACCCTGTGAAATTATGAGGAAATAACAATAAATATCTTGGGACAGACTATAGCTTGTAAAGATGTATGATGTTTAAAAATCAAATAACGTATTCTCTAAACAATCAAGAAAGCTCACAATCCTTTTCCCTCCTGAATTATAGAGCAATGAATATGACTTTTTCAACAGAGACATTTAAGCCTGTAAATTATCACAATGTTTAGTTCATATGCAATATCCCATGGTATTAAACATATTTAAAAGATTGGTCAGCATTTACTTTATGACTAAAGAGCCTTACTTTGAAACCATAGCCATGCACAAGGGGTCAGACAATTTACAATTAAAGTAAAGGTACTTACACGTATCATAACTGTTTATACTCAGTTTATGTGCTTAATTTTCAGGAGTAGATAATATGTTAACAAACTTTTTATCATATGAGCTCACTTGGGTTTTTAGTCACTGGCTTAAAGAGTCAATGACATTTAAAAATATATATTAACACCACCAGTACACTCAATTACATGACTGCAAAAACATGTACTTACAGAGAGTAGTTGTCTTTGTACATTCCAAGTTCTTCTCCAAGATACTCACAATACAAACCCCATCCCTACATTTATTCAAAATATATGCAACACATTTTTACATGCATAGTGCATTGTATATCAGAGAACATACATGTATATAAACACGGAAAGTAAAATTTAAGAATTTACTACAGACAATATTCCTGATATGTTCTACAACAAACAGAGATTTTTTGAATAACATCTCATATTACAAAGAAATAATGTAACATTAGTAAATAAAAGTCAGTTACATTAGTTATGAGTCTAATTATCTAAAGACAATGTGGATTGAATTATTACATTACTTTGAAATTCTCTAACATACCTCTAGATATGCAGTATACAAAGGAAATCTAGAGGGCACCCATGCATAGTTCATGTCTTCCTGAGCTCTCCTGAAGGCATGGATGTCCTTCATCTCCATTGAAGTCATTGTCTGCATTTAATTTCATTTGGTTAAAAGAGGTATTAATAATGAATTGATCTCTAAATCATAAAAATGGATTAGTTTTTGTGGATGTGTAAATGCATTCACTGAGGTTGGTGGAATTAATTTGAGCGTATTTATCGTGATTGTAGGACATTACTTAATTTTTTTTAAAGTTTACACTCAATTTATTGATTACCTGAAAATGGTGGCCTGGCTCCCCTTCATGCAGACTTAGAGCCATCAGTTCATACTTTGGACTGTAATTATATCAATAAATATGGGACTTTTCTTTTTCTTATCATAATATCATTAGGAAGTGCTTTAAAAATACAATTTGTATCATGATTAGGAAATGAATTTATTCTTTATCTAGGCAATAGGAATTGCTTGTTTTTTAAAGGGAGTGGCCATAAAAATTGATTGATATTATTTGAACATATTTTATTGTATATCAACGAATAAAAAAAATTCAGACACATGATTCTGAAAAATTACATGTTCAGTGGGGAAAACATCTGTAATACATGTATCTGTATGAGAATAGGGAAATTGGATCTAAAATGGCTATTGAAAATCTAGTGTTATTATCCCTGGGATAATATATACATGTGAATTTAGTCCTTTTGTGTGAAACCACAGCTGATATGATTAAAACTTTATTCATTGTGTCAAACTAAAATTACCTTATCTGCATACTTAATAAATCAAACACCATACATACTTGACTGCCTAACTTTAACAGAAAAACTTCAGCACTACATATAAACCTACAAATATACTCATTAATCAATAAATAATTTATCTTAACTCCTCCAGACCTTCCTTTCAGGTTTGTTGTTCGGATGAAGTATACTCCAGGTCTGGATCCGTCTGGAGAACCACTGAAGTAAAATGCGGCAGGACCACTGGCCATCGGAGGAGGGGTCTGTTCAATTCTCAAGAAGACAGAAATGGAGTAGAGATTACTAATGCAAAGCCATCAAGCCTTCTTAAAGTGAAAAACAGATGTTTAAAAACTTTCTTTTTTAAATTTGACAAAGCTCATTTGAATATAATGATATAAGAATAAAATTTTCAAGGAGGTTTAACACATTCTTCTGCTATCATATGTTTCATGTCTTTGAATAATTCAAGTTTTGGTGAAATACTGGTTTCTCTGTTTCATTATCTAAAAGCGTTTAAACAACAAGGAAACTATGGGAATAAATCAAAGTACTGAAAATACTAAAAGCGGGGTAGGCACCTTTTACAGAAATAATTTATAACAGCTAAGCAAAAAAAAGGGATGTAAATTCGAATTAAGGCAACAAACATGAAAAAGGAGATTTAATAGTTTCGCTACATGAAAGAGGAAAAAACTTATAATGATTATTACATGTATTTTATAATGAAATATGACTTCAACATATAATGTATATTTGATACTTCTGGATATCAGGTATTGTTTGTCAAATTTACCTTAGTTTAGAGCTTGGAAATTCTTTAAATAACATAGGTAATTTAGGTTGGATTTCCTCTCGACAGATGTGGTTGACATATTCCAAAAGATCTTCCTATTAATAAAAGTAACCTGTACATCAACATGTGTACCTTTAATAAACAGCTTAAATAAATCTATATCATTAAATTTTATGTAGTTACATGTATCTATCACAAATATCTAGAGTAATTACCATAACTCAAATTTTCTCACTGATAAACATAAAACAATTAACAGTCTTTTTTGGTCTATACTGTATACAGGGTTATTTTCACCCAGAGATATCTTCACTGAGTCTTCCAAACAGTTTTGCCCCAGACTGTACTGTTTTGTTTAAAGAGAGATAATCACAGACATACAAATTCACCCAGTCTTACATTCTCCCGCTGAAAAGAGGGCAAAAGGAGTTGTTTAAAATGGAAGCAAATCTTTCCCTGTTTTCAGTATGTATGCTGGGTGTATATGTTGATTCAGAAAATGCTTTTATTTTTTTTACTTATGTTTTTCAATGATTTGTAGCATAACTTTAAAATTGTTGTATGATCAAAGTATGGACAATACAATTATTAACACACTAAAGTGGATTTTACTCAGTCTGACAGATCCAAATTAAAATATTAGATTAATTAATATTGTAAAAATCACTTGCATTATTGTAAATGTACAACATTTGGCTATCCACAATTTTGGCAGAAACATAAAATTCTACTAAATTATTTTCATCCATACAATGCATATATGTACATAATTAATCCACAATTTTGGCAGAAACATAAAATTCTACTAAATCATTTTCATCCATACAATGCATATATGTACATAATTATGTACTTAGAGAAATGTACTTAATTATATCAATGTTTACTTGTTGAAAAATCATTTTCTGCCAAAATATTGTTAGTTGTTAGCATTGATTTTGCATTATTTCGATCCATACTCTTTTGCAATTCATTACACTCTTCAATGTTTGGTGGTAATAAAAATATGATCTTTATAAAAGGCAAGATCATCAGGTCTTGTTAAATGACAAAACTTATCACAGAAATAAACATACAGGAGTTTTAAAGAAAAATTCTTCTCTTTTCCCAAGCGCTTCCTTGAACTTGGCTATATTGTCTCCATATCCCTCCTCTCTGGCAATTTTCCTCATTGCCTGGGTGATCCTCTCTACCTCTGCCTGCCCAAGGTCAAACACCTCCTTTGGGGTCATTGAGAGGGAGAGATGGAAATCCAGACAGGCTTGATACAGGGCCTGGCCATTGGGGAGGGAGCTGTGAGCAATACTTGGGCGGGTGTGTTTCATATAGTCCTGAAAACATCACCGAAATAATCTTAGTACATTAGGCACTATGAGCAGAGTGTGAGATAAGGCTTATAGGTGAAAAATGGTCAAATTGATCAAAATTTAGTGAAACTAAGTACATTTTTTATGTATTCGGCCAGGTCTTTAAAGTTTGGTCTCACACATGATCTGACTATGTCTTTGGCTTCCTCCAAGAGTTTATCCCTAAAAGAAAGAAGAAGGTAGAACTTCTATACAGCATTTTAATGTTTGAAAGCTACATATATGTACAAGTTTGTGTATCTTGCAAAATCACCCGACAAACCCCTACCCAGTTTTTTTTTTTTAAATAAACAGAGCATACCTCTTTTCTTAAAGATATAGGTTAGACAACATCTGACATGGGTATAGCATTAAACCTAGCAAACTTTAATTCATATCACACAGGTGAGTTAATTAAGGCAATGTACAAAATTATGCACATAGAATTGATATAAAAGTGAGTCAGTAAATTTGATTTTAAAATCCAATAGCTTATCATTGAACTTATTAAGGTATTGTTGACTCTTACCCAAATTAAGTTATGTTTAAATTTGCAACCTAATGACATCCAAGGGACATGATATGCAGTGAAAGTAAAAGTTATAAGAAGTCATCTTCTTCAAAATGAAGTAGAGAATTACCCTACCACCAAAGCTATATTTTTTATGTTGTTTTGTTCTCTCAGTTGTAAATGATGATGTCACAATATGAAGTAGTGACTGTTTGCTCTGAGATTTATCATATTATTAGTGCATAAGAAGAACTCAGTAAAATACATTGGTTATCTAAGGCTGTATAATCTTATCTGTATAGTTCTAGTAGCTCATTTGCATAGAATAAAACATATAAAGCCTTAACTCACATATTCAACAGTAAGATTGAAGACTGTAAACACATACTTTGCAAAGTATATATGATACTGTGGTTCCATTAATATTCGTGGGTATCAATTTTCATGGATAAAGTAAAAATCACAGTTTCAAGGACATGTAAATTCGTGGCTAATGACCCTATCAATACAAACTGTTATTAGAAATGACGTCACTTCAATGTTCATTTAATTTTATGGATAAACTTAACAACAAAATCCACGAAAATTGATATTCAACAAATATTAATGAAACCACAGTAAGACAACAATTGGTCTTCTGGTCATATGCTGTCGATACATGTATTTCACAGTTGTAAAGAGTCACAATACATTGAGATAATCTTGGTGACTTATTAACCTTCTGACTTGTGAACCAAGAATGGTAATCCAGTTTTGAAATCGAAAATCTGAGACTGATGAGTCAATAGCAAATAATAAGTCGAGACAAAAACTGTTGAACTTCAATATTTCTAACACTGAGATCTCGAATACAATGGATATGTCGAAGTGATTTATAAGTCCCAATCACTAATTTTTTAAGTATTTTACCCTCGATATCTTAAATACTTGGATATCTTGTATTTTAAGTTTTTAAACAGTTCCATCTACATGTAGTTCGAGAATGAAGTTTGACTGTATATTTTTTCTTTGACCAACATTTGCAAAGCAAATTACTCTTTCTATGGGGGCATTTCAAAAGGAGAAAGGAAAGGGTCAGTATATATTCCATATCTATCTCAATATTCAATAAATGTTGTAAAAAAAAAAATTAAACTGACTCAATGCTTTAACATTTAAGACATGCTTTTACCATATTGTGGATTCTATATTCCCTGTTGGACACTTCTTGTAAGGAGAAAGAAAGGCGTCTTTTTCTGGGGTAAGGTCAGCACTGATCATCTCGTTTATTTGATCTGGTACTATTTCCTAAAAAAATCGAATAAAGATATGTAAATTCTATTTTTCTTTAATAAACCATGGTAGAATTTCTTGTATATGAAATTTATTTACTGCTGTACAGTAAAACATATAAAGGACAAAAACTGTTTCGTTTACATGCTTGAAGTCTGATTTTAAACAAATAAATTTAATTGTTAATCTGCCAAATGTAATTTAGCTTACTTTAAATAAGCAATTGATCTTTTACATAACATCGGTGTCTACTAGACATAAATATCAAAGTTGTACATTTATCATTGCACATGCTTAACTTCTCCATTAATGTTTAACTTGTTTGTGAAAATGTTTCTATTTATTGGTATAGGTTTTTGTGTTCGGCTTCAGCACAGTTGTGTCTGTATGAGGCATGCCGCAAAGGTACAGATGTAAATTTCTGCCCTCACATTGTGCCTCGCTTTTCTTTGTCTACCATGCACTGACAGCTTTGTGTAAATCTTTAATTACTTGTACAAATTTAAAAGCAATATTTTATTGAGTTTGCCTGGAAATTAAAACATTTATACACTGTCGGTTACATATTTATTCAAATTATATTTTTATTACATTAATAACAATTTCAATCAGAAATACATATCCCCAACTACGAAATAATTTTTTTTTATTCCTTCCTATTTTGGAAATCAACAAAACAGTGCGATATATCCTATTTATCATTTTTTTTTTCAACATGAAGCTACCCAATGACATCATGCCGATCATTCCTCTAAAAAGGAAAACTTCTGTTCTTCTATTCATACAAAGTAGATGTCATTAAGTACTTTAAAAAAAACAATCTCATAACTATTTAACGGTAGCTGGTATGATCTACAGTCATGTATATGTATATGCATGCAAATAATACAAATTCTTGAAATTTTATCTTATATTTTTTGATATAATTCAAATTTAAAAGTTTAATTCTTCTTATGATTTTACAATTAGTTGTTACCATGCAATAATTGGAAACTTTTATTTATTAATTAAGTGAATTAATTCAAATCCTGACCGATTATATTGCAATTCCATGCTATATACACTTTACATTGTAACTTACTACAGAGTATCGGTGATTAACATAGCCATTTTCAACACCTTCCTTTAAAATCTGTATACAACTTTTTGCCTGAAAAGATGAAGTACATGTAAAAAAAATATGTTCAGATTTTCTAAACTAAATGTATCCATATCATTAAGTAATACATATTATATGTAAAAGAGCAAAAAAGATTTTTCTCTTTCTCATGTTGTTTGAAAAATATCATATGATAATTAATTATTTAAAGAAAAAAAATCTAATAATATCCTGCATGCAGTCTCAAAACATATCATATTCATGTAATATGAGAAACATCCCCATCCCCTTTATTGTTTGGAATTTGGAACTGCCTCCCACCTCATTAACCCCCCCCCCCCCCTTCCCTTGCATATTTTTAAAATGTAGTTTTCATATATTTTGTAACCAATTTTTGATCCATAAAACTTCAAAATTTGAAAAATAAAAAACAATCCCTCCCTCCCTCCTGGGTCTGGAAACGTCCAAACAGGATGGCTTAAACACTATACCAATAAAACAGAAACCTGTTTTTTGACAGATACATATAAGATAGTTCTTACCTTTTTCCCATAGCATTCAATTCTTTTATTCAGATTTCTGAAGTCTTCCTCTGTATTAGCTGGGCACATGCTTATAACCTTAGGAACATCAGCATGCAAGCCTTCCATAAAGTTGATTGGAAAATACCAACTGAGAGAATCACATAACAAACAAAGCAGTATTATGATCAAATCTGTTTTGACTTTTAATAGAAATGAAATTTAACATAATTAAATTATTCAATTATATCCATTTACATATATTTTAAAAAATGGATTTTTATAATATGCATACACATAAAATATGAGTATGATGCTCACACAAAACAATGTTTAAAAGACAGTTTAACAAACCTTATATTGACCGCAAGATGTACATGATGATCACTTTCATACATACATGTACATGCATTATCAAGCTATCTCATATTACTTACCCCTTGTATGCCATTCCATTTTGAAATGTCTGCAGTTGATCCTTCATTAGAAGCAAGTCAGTCTTGCAACTGCTTGATAAATTGTTCACTTGTATATCTTCTGCATTTTTCAAAAGCTTGCAGACATCTGACTATAAAGATTAAAAAAAAAAATTAATATCAGCTGATTAATTTTTTATCTTTATAACTACAATAAATTCGATCATTAAATGTGCATGGGCCTATAGTGCACTTGATGAGCTAAGTTTTGTCAAATATTTATCAAATTGGTAAAAATAAAAGGGAGAAAAGAGTAACCGATTGAAATTATTCTGTGCATTGCAAAAATCATTATTTCTGTGTGAATTTTTATTAGCCAACAGGATGTCATATACATGTATGTATAGTCACAATGATCATTGTATAGCTCCTGGTCAAATTGTCAGGTTCTTTATCGGATATTTAATACAGTGCAGTTTGGTTCATAATTTTGATGGAACATTCATGGTCATGATTTGAGTTAACTTTTTTTCCCTATTTTGTTGAAAATAATGCTTTATTAAAGTAACATGTGTAACTGAAATTGGGATGTCGGCTGTCAAGCTGTAAGAGAGATACAAGCCTAGCATTTTCTTGTTTTGAAAACAATTAAAGCTTAATTGTGCCAATTTTTGTGTTTACATCCACTGAACAGTAAGTACAAACTTTGTCTACATATATAATTTTTTCATTTGCTTGTTACAATATCTGTGACGTTACTTTTAACAATCCTGTTCTGTCCAATTGTGTAACTATCCTATCGTATCGTGCATGTGTTCTATCGTGCCTTAATCCTACTTTTCTCATGCATTATTTCTATCAGGTTTATCGTTCAAATTTAAGTTTTTCCCTTTATCAGGTCTGCAGGCAACCAACCTCTGTTATTGGAGAATAGGTTTTTTTTTATCTTAAATTGGAGAATAGATGCTAATGCGCCCCCCTGGTGGATTTTTTTTCAAATTAAGGGATATTAACTCTGTTTATACAAAAGGGTTTTATAGTCCCATTTTGCCTTAGTTAATAAATAACTGTAAAATTTAGCATTCCCATTTTGCCTTAGTAAACTCTAAGGTGAATTAAGGCAAAATGGGAACTTATATAAACAAATATTACATTAGGTGTAAATATTGTTTTTATAGCAATCCCTACTACAAATGGTGCCATGGCCTGCCTTGTTCAGGCATTAGATTATAATATATCCTGAAAAGGTGCACTCTTGTGTTGGGTCTTCATGGTCAAAGTGAGAGCATTGTAGTAGTTAGTACTGTACGGACTGTGGATATTGGCCTGGGTAGCTCAGTGGTAGAGCTCCTGACTAGAATTACAGGGGTCCCAATTAGATTCCAGGTCTAGCCATACGTTTTCAATGTATTATGCTTATTCCTCCTTTCCTTCTACACAGGTATTGCCATTCATCAAATATATTGTTTGTTCTTATTATGAGTACATTTGTGAATTAAAGTTTAGTGGAGAAAGGACTGAATCATATAAAGATGTAAACTATATTATCTAAAATACAGGTAATTAATGTTTACCTGATCATGTGCTGATGTGAATAAATTAAATTACAATGATGCATGTATAAATGAACGTTCTGACACATGATCACCAAATAACAAAAAGATTTCCACTTATAATGATTCAAAATTGGCAATGAATTACAGATAGAAGTGGATGAAGGGTTACTGCCAGCATGTCCATTTCTCAAAAGAGAATAATATACATGCATTCATCAAGTCGACGTACATGCTCTGTTTAATTTGTCATTGGTTTTGCTTTAGCGAAATGTCACTATCTCAAATTATTGTTCCATATTTGCTTGCAGTTTTTTTTATTGCAGTTTTTTTTTTTTTTTTGCAGCAGTAGTTTTCAGTTTACTAGAGTGAATATTGTAATAAGCTAATACTGATGCCAGGATGATAAAATAAACCAGAAAACCAGATTGGATGGGGTGACTGGTTTATAAATTAAAGTTCAATGGTATCTCTCATGGCAGCAAGAAATTTGTACATGTATTAAGCAATTGATATTTCTTGATTTATTTATCATTTGGGGGTTACTGCACTACTGCATGCGATCAGTTCTTGCCGATGAGTAACATTTCTCACCATTGCATTGTTACGTCATTTCATCAACACATAAAATTATAATACGAAAAATGACGTTTCAATGTACTGGCAAGAAATGGTACTCGGCGAGGACTGGTCGAACGCCAGTACACAAGTAACTAGGGTAGTTTCCTTCCCTTGGCTTTTCTACATCTGATATCTCTATTAGTATAGGCCAGCCACCTACATCACAAATATTACAAATCACTCTACTCAGTTCTCAACTCAGATCCTCCAAACAAAAGAGTATAGATTTGAGGTCAAACTCAGACTTGAGTCAAGTTGAGACTGATTAGTATTGACTTGAGGAACTTCAAAGACTTTTAAAAGTTTGGCCAATGAGGCCAGACTTTCATTAAAAAAGAAAGGATACCTCAAAACTGAGAAAAGCTTTCGTATCGATCTCATCTAACAGATGAGAATACCGCTGATCTCCACAGAATGATGCAAACTCGGGGCTCTGTCGCATTCTCCACTGCCAGAACTCGTCACAGAGGGCTCGTACATCGCTGTCAGTCATCTTTTGAAATGAATGAAACGTGCGAGAGATTAACTTGAAAGGTATTTTTCTAAATAATTGAAAAACCATATCCTACAGTTAACAAGATACACAGGACAACAAGTTACAGACTATGAACCCTCTTACCTTGCTAAAAACGAAAATAGAAATGGAGATTTCGAAGTCTTCGATCCCGATCAGAATTGAACTGACACAATAATATTAATGAGGTATACTATACTATTAGGACACCTTCATATTTTGACGTACTTCCTATCGAACGAAACAATAAAATCGTTTACAATATTTTTTTTTAATATAATTTTCATTGAAAACACCGATCGAAATTTTACCCAAAAAAGACTTACGATGACATGAATGATGACGTACACGTGTTACTAGGGCCTATAGTTCTTAAACAAATTTTGAGTGTTATGTAAGATATATATTCTTCAATTTGACTGAAAGTCTAAGCTAACCTATAGGATTAGAGATACATAACTGAAATCAATCTTTAATAGCAGGTGAGATTTAATTATTTAAAAAAATATGTATATGCATGCCATTCATGTTACAAATGTAAGTAAATATTTTAGGACAAACATAGACATATAACGAAGGGACCGCTGACTCACGTTCGCGCCAAATTATCTTCTAGTTTTCGCAGCGCCCTCACCGGGAGGCATACATCGAACTTCCTGTTATCGGAAATAGCATGGCGAGCATCATAGAGAGTGAAGATCTGCATGATTTGAGCGCGTTGTTCAAAGCTGAGGTAAGTACTTCATATCAATCTGCTATATCGACCATAACTGTTCCGTGTTTAGCCACGATATTTTTACCATTACCCTTTTTAATTGATTATTTCAATCGAAAACACAGGTTATTGTACTTGTTCAAATTGTGTCAGGTTTGTATTTTGAAAACCAAGTTTTTTAATTGGCGATAAGGATTTTGATGCCGAAGGTCCACCTGAACAGCTATCTGTTGTTAGTACAAATCAATCAGAGGAGAGGGTTACTGAGGCATTGATTGAGGGTGTCATTTATGATCTAAAATGTGACGAGATGTTGCCAGAGCACATTAAACAAATGCTCGTGTCCGTGCATGGTAATGTATTTTCTAAAGAGCCAGTTGAAGCAATGTTGTTGATATATTACATTATGCTGTTATTGTTGTTTTCTTTGATGGCTTGCCTTAATGCATTTTATAATTATTTTTCTGTGAAAGCTGATAAAAGTACAGAGCTTGGCTTTAATTTGATAGTCAGTTTTGTATTTAAATAATGGACTAAATTCTATTTCATCAAGAAGTGAAGGCAAAAATTTCCAATCAATCTTCAAAGTTTGTTTTAGAACAGTAAAAAAAAAATCTTTATCCTTTTTAAAAGTTACATATTGATTGTTAAAGCTGACATTACATAATAGATATGCATTATTTCCCGACCACCACCATATAAGTTGTCGATTTATATTGTTCAATTCATCGCTTCACACCCCCTATATGTGTCCAAGAGCACCAAACATGCACATGTAAAAACCTTGCACTGTTGCAGATCGAGCAATGTCAATGATCACATAGATTATAGAAATGGAACATTTTTGTAGAAACCGTGGAAACGATGTTACATTGTTACTTTCTTGGATTTACTATCATTTAGTTTTCAATTGACAGTAACTTTCTTGAATAGTATATATACCTCAATGGCAGTAGAGGAGCAATCGAAACTAATATGGTGACCTAATGCTATTATGAATTCATGTCAGTTTTAATTCATTGAAGTTACAAAAGAGTTTATACATGTTGCAATTTGCATCTTCATTTTCATTGTTTCATTGTTAATACAATAACTAAACAAAGAGAAACTCAATAATTGTCACTTATTTATTATATATAAACTTTAAAATACTATCAATAATTTTTGACAAAGATGCTGTCAATTGAACTGATAATATATAATAAAAACTATAAGCTATATGAAAGTTATGCTTGAATTCATTAATTGTTTATTAAAGGATGAGGTTAAACAATTTCATTTAAATATTTTAAATATATTATAAATATTTTAAATATATTATAAATGAGATTTATACAATAACAATTACAGCTGTCCAGTTGGTTCCAGCTTTAAAGTCCCTAGACAACATTATTAAATCAGAAATCTTCTCGTCTTCCGCCAAAGAAAAGGCCTGGCATAACTACCAGATTCAACAGCCTTCACTTATTGATGAAGTTTTCAAAATTATCAAAAATCGCCAGCTTTCTGCTTTTATTTCACTTAAAACGGCTGAGAAAATCATAAGCAAACCACAATGTAAAGCAACAGCAAAATGTAATACTGCAGGTAGCAAGGTTTTAAAATCTGATGAAAGAGATATTGTAGCTTACATTGCAGGCTTTGTGCTATTTCGTTGCAAAAAAAAGTTTTGTTCACAACATGACGCTGAACAATGCATAGATAGATTAACCGATAAAGATGGTTCAACCAAATTAGTATCTGTTAAATCTAGAGGTGCTCTGACGCAGCCATCATCAGATATTATAGATTTTTTTGTGATCTTGGAGTTAGTGTTCAGAAAGTTGTGTACTTCAATGTCTGTTCCTACACTTCAACAATTTACTGATTCCATATGTCTGGAAAATGATGCTGTTTCAATATTTTATAATTGTACTTATCACACAGAGTCAAAAACTGATGTGCAAGAACAGTTGTTTTTAACAATATTGTCCCTTTTTCATAAAGTCAGGTGTCATGCAAAATGCAGGCAAATTATGGAAAATTTTTACATGAAAACAAAAATGGTAAGCAAGCAAAAAGCTCTTCGTAAGTCTATTAATTGATATTTATTTCTTGAAAGTTGTCTTAGAATTGAAGTATTAGAAAATGACATTTTTGGTTCTTGCTTTTTTAGCTACCATACAATGTTTTAAATGTTTTGGACAGAATCAATTGAAAAAGAGTGGTGCCTCTATGAAAAATATGTTTTCATAAAAATCGTACACTTTTTATATCAGTATTTGTCAGTTACCCACTGTATATTACATTATTATGAATTATATGATTTTAAACCCCACATTTTGTGATGAAATTCTTAAAAAGAAATTCCAAATGTTACCCCCAGGTTTTTTTTTAACCAATCAGCATTAGATTATAGACTATTGTATTAGAAAGGCTTACCTTTTGTTATAATTTAACAAAAAAATATCTACAATGTTGATTAATAACAAAAGCTTTTGACCAGTTCATTGAATTTATTAGATTTTTAATGTCTCTTGATTTTTTTAATGGGACTGTTTGAAACAGTTGGCTGCCTCTTCTCCCCTGTCCTCCCTGCTGTGTTGCCCTTTGGAATTATAGTCATGGCAAGGGACCTTTGTAGTCTCAGCTGGTTTTCTTGGTAGCTGAAATATTGTTACAACAAACTAGAGTTAGTTTGCTGAATTTATGATTATAAATGGTATTTTTCATGGTAGCTGAAATATTGTTAAAACAAAGGAGTTAGTTTGCTGAATTTATGATAAATGGTATTTAACTTTGTGGCTATGACATTTCAATAAAAAAAAATTTAAAAACCTCTAATTCCTGTTAGTTTTAGTAACTGGTAGGTGTAGAAAAATCGAAATTTTGATGTTGATTTTTATCATCATTGAACACACACTATAGATTAAACTTTCATTCCTCTTGACAATTAAGAAATAAATGACAATGTTAAAAAGTTCACCAGGATATGAACATGGTTGGTCAAGTGATCAAATCCTGTGAAGCCCAAAGGGCTTCTCAGAAGATTTGACCATGTACCAACAAAGTTCATATCCCGGTAAACTTTTAAACAATGCTGTTATTATTTATATTTGAAGAAGGCAAACCTTTAGAATTGTTAAAATAATGGAGATTTTATGTTTACAATAATCCAACTGATAAGCATGTTCTGTGATCATTGTGACATCATGAAAAAGTTCACACAAAGTTGAAAACTTTCGCTACTCTTTAGGTTCATATAATGTTCATTTTAGGAAACATATTTGCAAATGTAAATATTGGATATTTAGGGGAATTCACTCACCTGAACTGGTGAACAGTGGGGTTATCATGTCGAGCCCCCAGTCCCCTGTGTCTCCCGAAATGTTCCTCAAGAGGGTCTTGACAAAACACCTGGCTCAAGATGTATGGCACACCTTGCCTCAAAAGATATTTTGTACTTTCGACAAAGGCATTGACTGCAAGGTAAAAATTTATTTATGAATTTTGCTTGGTTATAAAATATTCACACCAGGAGATTCATTTCTCCTTAGAATATATAGTATATACAAATATGTATGTATTATTGTTTTGATGTAAGAATAATCCACTAATTTATTATCTGTAAATTGACTTACCTGTCATGATGATTCCTTCAATTGTCTGATGTGAAAGGACCATCTTGTTTCTCTCCTGCTTTGTAAATCCTGGCCTTGCTGTGACTGAGGCCTGCCAGTTACTGAAATAGTCCAGGAATTCGCCTCTCAAAAACTAGAAGAAATAACAAAATTATGGTTTGTGTACCATGAAATATTCCTTCTCGGCCAAAATTTGAAAAAAATCATCATAATAATATATGATAATATTTTCATACTATTAAATGAACATTGTTTGAACCCAGAGGTATTTATAAATATTGAAGAAATTGTGCAGTATAAATATATTGGACAGACTATACAGTCTATGTGTACTTATCATACTCATAGTGTTAGAGTGACTCTTTGTCTTTATTAATACCTCAAACCTGGGATCATCAGCCTGCTTGTATGGAGCAAGGTCAGGTTTCCGTGTACGTATGGCCTCATGTAGTGACCGCCCATTCAAACAATCAAAAAACCTGTCCACCAGTTGGAAGAATTTGGAGGTCTCTGCCATCTCTGGGCCATAATAGGCAGACATTATTCTACCAACAGACCTGCTTAACACCTAGAGGTTTAATATAAAATTTATTGTATTTATTAAAAGTCATTTTTCAGTGTTTGAAATGAAGCCAATGATTAATTTATTATTTTCTTTTTTAGCTGCTGCTAGAGCATGTTGGGAAATGTGTACCTGTGCTGCCAGACGGACATTCATGGTCGATGAAGGAGTGAGATAAACATGGTCATACTTAAGCTTGGTCCTGTACAACTGTCCTTGCATGTCATCGTTATAAACTGTCTCAACATGCGACCATAAAATGTTTGAGTTGGTATTCTAAAATAGTTTGTATTAGAAGAATGAATAACCATAGGAAGGTGATAGTTGCATAATTGTGAATTTTTTATTATTGGACTGTACACATTTATTTCAATTGCTCACCCACAGATATTTGGTGCCACCTGGACGAGACTTGTGGACATTGTTTCTTATGGTTTTAATGAGGTGTGGAACATCAGAAAAGAAATAGATATTTCTTTTTTCTTCGGAAAAAGGATTGTCAGCAAAGAACACCACATCTTCATTCCCTGTTCTGTGCAGCCTGTAAAGCCTCTGATTCGGAGACGCTTTGTCGCTGGTGGATGAGATCACCTAAATGTAAATATACCAGTTTATTTCACACATCAAAAGTATGGTTTCAAGCTGATTTAAGTGATAGTGTGATACTGTGTATAGAAACTTGAGTATTCTTTTTAGGGAAATTTGATAAATCATTTGCAAGCTGTTTAATCTTGATCTTTTTAGAAATTGAACCTTCAATCCACAAGTTATCTCGAGGTAGGCCACAGCTTTCCAAAGAAAGGGGAACAACTCATCAGCAGTTGAAGATCTTGTCGGGAAATGCCCAATGCTCATTTTGATGTTGGAATTAATCCCAATCACCATGAAAACCAAGACATGGGTGGCAATTCGTTTTGTTTCATCCTACATATAAGGTTTTTTGGAAATGGAATTAAGCAGTTAAAGTGAAAATAAGAAGATCAAAGAAGGATATGAACAGAGGAAAAGTTATACATGCCATCATGATTTTATTAACAATATGTTTCAAAACTTTTTAAGTGTATAAACCTCATCAAATGTCCAGGTCTCTGGGTTGGTGAATCCTATAACTTGCTCACTTCTCCTGTCATATACAAGATCCGACTTGACCTTCATTTCATCATGTAGGAGACACACATACTTCTTCTCTGATGGCAAGTCCTTGGCAACTTTTTTTAATTCCTTTATCCAAATAGTTTATTAAAAGATCAATCTAAATTACACTGAACATCTTTTCTAGGCCATTTAGAAATATTTATTTTACTAAAACAAAAACAATTTTATGTAAGCCAGTACATCATATTAATCTGAGAATGATATTCACCTGAAAAGCCTCAGCCTGAAAACCAGATTTAGGCTGGATGAAATTAGTGTAGTCGCGAAGAGTAGCTTGATTTGGTAGTCGAAGGACTCCACTTTCTCTCAATGACTCATATGCTCTGGGACTTTGGCAACGGAGATAAATGGCAAAACGGATCATCATCGGATGCCATCTCATTCCTAATAATGATTAACGGTAATAGATTAAGTATACCAAAATTGTTAACTCTAACAATATTATAATTATCTTTCCTACAAAAACATGTGTATTGCGGAAAATGATCTAGCTATTGTAAACCTTTTGGACTAGTTGTAAATGCTTTCTTTTGTTCTTCCCAGAAAAGGTCCATGAGAGCGTTGCCAGATTTACAACTTTGAAGAGTTGCAAAAAGGCCCTCTCCAACATCATCAGCAACGGAAGCTGTCTCACCTTTAAAGTAATAAATTTATGCAAATTAACTTGATTGAAACAGGCATATGCATTATAACTTAAAATGTAATCGATTAATAATTGGTTACATAGAGGAATTTTGTGTAATCAATTACTATATGACATGTTATCGATTAATAAATGATCACTTCAATTTTCCCCCACTATAATGTAAATGATTCTTCTTCTGAATATATTGTAAAAACCCTTCCAAGTTCATTAGGATTATGAGTTAACAAGGTATTTTTATTATGGAAATCTAAGACTTCATATTTCAATCTTGATAAGATAACATTTTATAATTTCTACAACTTTAATATGCATGTTCAAATGTAAAATTATAAGCAATTATGAGTCTGAGTGAAATCTTGATCTTGCACCTTCAACTTTCATAATTACAGATCATTGTTGATTACTTGAGGAAGAGTAATCATTACAATTGATTATGATTACTCTATTAAGATTATTCCATGCCTGAACATAAATTTATTTACTGTTTCTTTATGAATGTATATGTTTATGGTGTATGCAAAAATGATGTTTATTTTTTTGTGGTCCATTATAGCATTGAGTCATGATTCTTTCAAGTATACAGGCTCATAACTGCAGCGGTGTGTGCATACAAATTAAGTAACGCGCGTTATGAAAATTTGTGTGCACACATCGCTGCACTTATGAGATTGTATTCTTCAAAAAATTCATGATTCAATGCTTATATTTACATTTTTCTAACTTCATGCCTTGTCTGCGAATGTGATTTATACCTTAAAATTCCTATCTTATCCTAAGGGTTAGTTCATATTAATGGAAGAGCTACAGTAACAGCCGCAAGCGTGAACTTTGACTTCGCTTGTGACGTTGCAGTTAACAGAGTTCAACGTTTGTGAAGTCATGATAAAAATCGTCATTTTAACCTTTGAGTACCCTGTGTGCATTACAGTGTTATAACTGCCGTAGCTTTCAACACACTTTACAAGCAAAAAATATGTAGAATGTAAATATAATGTATTGAATTGCTGGTTGTTTTTTTCATTGCAGACATTATTTTACCTCTACTCAAAGATTCTACAAGACTCTGAAGCTTTCTGTTCTCTTCTCGGATGACTTTGAAATGTTTGATGAGAGTTGTTTGTGGGACATGTTTCAAAGGGGTTTTAGGATGAAGCATATTGGGAGAAGCATTTTCCTGTGCATTCAGTGAGGATTCAAGCTTAGAACAAGGACCACATAATGCGTTGCCCTGAACTCCTCCTAAGCAACCATTGGCACGAATCACACTTTTGTTGGATGGTTTTCCATTAATGACGTGGGTGGAAAAAAAGCGGTATCCCTGCGAACTTTTGATAGTGACATCTGGGCTGTCTTTAATCCCAGCGCATTTAGTTATTTTGTCTACAGCCTCCAAAAATTTGTTGACACGCATTTTCTCCACTGAGTTCTCGAATCCTTGGACCACCACCTCTGTTTTTGGAAAAAATTGTTAACTTGAAACCAGTCCTTGGCTGCGTTTAACTAAAGGATTGCAACTTATGGCCACATTAATGAATGCTTATTAATCAGGAACTAATAATTTTTTTACAAAATATGATTTTTATGGAAATCAAAATAATTGTAAATATTAGGCCATCCTTAAAAAAAAGTTTGCTTGGAATTGCCACCTGGAAGTTTCTAGATAGAAGAATGGAGGAATAGAAAAATAGATTAATTTTCTAAATCTAAAGTTTAACTAATTAAAAATCGATAAAAAAATAAAAATCTCCATATACATGTATTAATAAAAAAATCCTTATTTTTTGGTAGTAAATTTATCAGTAAGGGGCATTTGAATGAGATGGGAGGCAAATCCAACAAACAATTTTTTGGGGGCCTTTAATTGTTTTTCATAATTTTTTTTTTAAAGATATTTCATCAGACTGAAAATATCTATGACTTTGTCGTAAGTTCTTTTGTAAAACCCAGTGGTGTTATTTACAATAAATACATGTACTGTATAATTTGCTTATTATTATAAGGATGACTTGACAATAACAATACCACCAAAACGGACAGTGACCTCCAGGTCATCAGTAATTGTCACCAGTTTTTCCATGGTTCCTGCGGATTGGTTATACTTTCCTAGCACCAAAGCATCATCTCTAACCTTTACCCAATCTCCATTATGATTTTTTTCAAAATCTTTTCGAACCTCTGCAAGGGAGTAGTAAACAACTCTCTCAGGGACAATGGGGGTTGGGCGAGAGGTCTGAAATAGTATCAGTATCCATGTTTTATGCGACTGTTGTATATTAATTTTGTAAAATTAAATGCTATTTAAAAATCTTCTGATTTCTGCAATAATTTTCAAATATTTTTGCAACTGGCTCTGTGAACATTTTGTGTTTGTAGAGATAAAATAGAAAAAATATGTAGATAATGATGTTAATCAATTTTACTGGGTCTGGTCTTGCTGGAGCACAAGGTGTCTCTATGCTCTTTTTTGGCAGGTTTAAAGTTGGTAAGCTTCCTGTGATGAGCTTGTATCCATTGCCTGTGAATTTATGAGATTAAATTTTAAACTGAATAAGTATACAGTCATGTAGTGTACATATCAAAGAATATGTTTTATTTTTTTTAAATATTTTCAAAATTTGAAATAGTTTGAAAAAATTCTAATGGATAAGTGTTTGGCAAATTTACTTCTATAAGTTCTTTATTGAAATTGGCATATTTGATTTATCAAAAAGGATACGGTGCACCGTATGAGTTATTCCGCAGCTGATCGAAGTTTTCAGGGGTGCTGGCAAATGGTCTGGATTGAAGTTTTAAAAATGCAGTAAATGACACAGTAACTGAATTGCTTGAATAAAAATACAAGTCATATTCAGTACTTATATCAGTAACCACAAAGAAATATCATGCATAAAAAACCATAGAAGACACTGCAACGCGCAGCAATCTGGAAAATACAACTTTCTGATAAATTATAACATCAAACAGAACTGGTAATTCATACATGTGTTGAACTTCTTAACTTATTTACCGTGAAACAATAAATGTTTGTCCTCAAAATGCACCGAACAAATATGAGCAGTGTCTGGATTGAATGATGCATCTGCCCTATTCACTGCTAAAATTAATTTAGCTCTCCATTCTTTGTCCTTGGGGAAAGAAAAGTAGCTGATCCGCTTTCTTTCCGATTCAAGTGATTTTGTTTTTGCATTGGAATTATGACAACCCACGACACAACAATGTTTGCCACCCATTCTAATGAATTGCCATATTGTTTACCTGGTTTCTATGCCTCCCGGTGAGGGCGCTGCTAGAATCGGAAGATCATTTTTCATCCGGAACACTGTTTTCGTTATGCAATATGTAAAGACTAGAGAACTCCCGAATGAGTCAGCGGTCCCTTCGTTATATGTCTATGGGACAAATAAGAATGAGTCAAAGTTATAAGAACTGATATTAAAAAAATTGAAATATTTACAAGCATTATGCAAATGTTTAAAAGTTCTTTGAACTCATCAAATTGCAATTTTACGTCTCTAAGAAAAGTGTAATGCATGTATATTTATTTATAAGTTTAATATTTTCGATGCATGCATGCTGTCTGTCCCCTTGCTTGTTTTCTTGAGCTGGTTCTTTATGAATACCAATGTTTTACATATTTCTATAAATATTGTTTCTGTTATAAGTTAATCATATAATATATACTCTAGTTTGTATATAAAATCATAATTTTTGTTGCTATGTACAATGTATATTGCTTGTTGTTCTTAGGAGTTCTACGACCAGTCTTGCATAATTCATAAGTATTTGAACCTGAGACGTTTTCATCAGAGAGAGTGCTCGCGAGCGCTTGGCAAAATTTGTGTTGCAGGTACACTGTAGGCCTAGAGATAATTTTGGCGAGCGATCGCGAGCACCCCCTCTGCTGAACACGCCTCTGTTATTTTTTTTTTCCAACGATGCATTATAGTAAGTTTATATAAATTATTGTGCATTGAAGTAATCACTCGAAAACGATCGATGGGTTAACTGCAGAATTTTAGAATTCAAGGCATTGGCCTTTGACCTTCTGATCATGAACTCTTAATCAGTAGGGACCTATTTAAGGAGGCCGACTTTAGTTTGCATTGCGCATGTTTTTGCGCATTCTAATATAATACAGTTGATTTATACTTCTTATGAATTTTTTTCAATGTCATTTATAAAATTGAACACAATAAACAAAATACAGTTAAAAATATTTAGATTGTTAAAGGAAATTTTTATTTTTAACACGATTTTTACGTTGTGCGGTAGGTGAGCATTGTCATTGCGCTTTTATGACGTTATGATAAAATGAAGCTTTGTAGGAGTACGTTATAAGAAATAACATAAAAGAAAAAGTAAAAATTGTACGCTGTTGAAATTTTATATTCAGAATGATGCTATCCTCGAGGATATTTTCTTCATTTTTGGAATGAATCCATTGTACCAATCATCATTCGTGATGATCCAAATATATAGCAAAATTTGGTGCATTTGAATATTTTGAGATGGCCCCCACTAAAAACCAGACGGTAGAATTTTGTGTTTTTTACATATAAGGTAGGAAATGAATGATATTACTAATCATATATAACAATTTGAGAAAAAAAGCTATTGTAATATTTTTTTAAAAACTGCTTTGATGTGCGGAAAATGACAGTTTCCTATATATTCCTATAGTAAATGTACCTCTATTTTGAGATGGTCCCTAAAAAGAACCAGACGGTCGATTTTCATGAACCTTCGCAAATAAACTAGAGTTGGTTTAAATTACATATTGTTAAAAAATAAAGAGTTATGCTATTGTAGTTTTTCCGCAAAAAAACCCAAATCGCCCTCCTTAAGTCAGACTAGAAGTTCTGATATTCATGTATTACTTTCATTGCAAAAGCTTACAGTCTTATGGATGATATTAATTGAAGACTTTATTCAAACAGTTGGACAGAGGGACGGACAGACATATGTACAATTTCAAAGAAAGTTGGGAACAAAACGAAAGAAATGCAACTCGATCGATCCCTGAAACATTTACATGTATACATACGTTAACGTAAGTAAAGAATTTGATGTTATTGTTTTTTTCAAATCATGATTCAGTTGAATACTGAATAGTGTATCATTTTCACTCTTTTTAATAAAAACAAACTCTTAACATTGGGATTATTAATCAGGGACGTAGCATCGGGGGGAGGGGGGGGGGGGCTGGGGGCCTGGCCCTCCCATTTTTTCTTGCAGCAACTAATATTTAAAAAGTTACATATAAAAAATTGAATTATCATGGAGTTGCCCCCCCCCCCCTCCCCACTTTTTTGGAAGTGTTGAGAATGACAATTGGTATGACAATATGAAAGCAAGGAAATTAGGAGTGAAATTGAAGTTTAAGATATACTACGCCAGCAACCAACACCCCCCCCCCCCCCCCCCCGGATTAGGATTTTGAAGATTTTGGAAAATTCAAAATTGTCATCTTGTCAAGATTTTTTGGGTGAGTTTGCCCCCCCCCCCCTCCCCACTTTCAAAAACGATTGCTACGTGCCTGTTAATAGTCTGTTAAATGGATAATACATAAAAATAAACGAAGTGCACATTTTATATTTCGTACAAAAAAACCAAACAAACAAAACCAAAAAACAATTGCATGGCGTGGTGTACATGCAGATCAAAGATTTCATAACTCACAAACAATTTTATCAACATGGTTAATGTGTACCATGCTCTCCAAACGTTGAATCAGCCATTGAATATAAATGTAAACATAATATGATGGACATTCGTCAAAGTGCAACTTGAACGATAGTTTCTGAAATTTAAAACGTTACAAATAAGCTAGACAATTATAAACATAGTTTTTGCTACGCCCCCTAAACATCCCCCCCCCCCCCAAAAAAAAAAATAAATAAAAATTGTACGATTAATTTTTTTATAGAATGTATTCTTATTAAAAAAAAAACCAAACAAACAAACGAGTATGAAATAGACAATACTTGCAGTAAGTTAAATAAAACTCCAAACAATCTACCAGTGTCTGATAATTTATCTGTGTCTGCGAAAGTGCAGAACGCCATATTTTGTTTTACAAACCATACACTATTAACAAGTAACAATACATGACTGTACATCTAAAACGTGCATTGATATATTTTTTGTAATTATATTCTTAATATCAAACACAAGATCACAAACGTCAATATGTACATGTAGTGGTCACTACTCTTCTCGTGGTTTGATGGCACCTATAAATAGAAGGGAAAATAAAATGATTTTGTTTAACGAATTTGTTTGTATTTTGTATACATTATATCTATACAAGTCAAATGGGCTATAGATAATACAAGTTGCTGTCCTTTAAAAAAGGACTACAATACGTGGACCATTTGGATGTGTTTCCAACGAAAACGTGAAAGCCTTAAGATTATCAGAGATTCCACCGACTCTAGCCCTCTGCTTTTAACCACTAAATTTGTACGTTGTATTACGTATACATGTATGTATAGCCCTGACTTTTTATCTCAGAATTTAAAGGATTCATACTTTTAAAATAATTATGATCTATCTATGAATGAAGCTTGCATGTATAATATCAGGCAATTGGTGAATTCTACTATTTGAGCACACATATACGATTCGTACTACTTTGTTAACTATGCAGTGACAGCTTTGTGTAAATTAAAAATTCCATATTTTGATGCATTTTTCTTGATTTAAACTTTTATACAGTGACATAATTATTCAATCATACTTAAATGCTTAAAAAAATTTAATCGGGAAGTTTTCTAGCCTCGCCTACTATAAAAGTAAAGTTCAGTTACATGTGTATTCGTAAAACAACAAAACACTGCAAATTATGCTATTTGATGCATATTGTAGTTTCGGCATAACATTAACTTATTTCGTAATACCGATTGTTCATATCACATGCCAATCATTTCTTTAAAAGGAATACTTTGTTTCTGTACTGTTTACCGACAACTTTACAATTACAGCGCCTTTGAACTTATGTGTGCATATGGCACGGAATCCCGATCCCGATTCAGATAAACGTGTGCTAGCCTGGTTCTCTGAGCTACCCATTACGCACAGGAACCAGGCTAGCTCATGCGCAGGCTGAATTTTCCCCATAGCATCCGGTTTAACCTCGCTTATATATTTTCTGCGTGGACCTCAGGGTCCACGCAATAAGTGTTTAACAATATAACCGATTAAACAATTTAACCGATGTACTGTCGACTTAAAACATAAAAATATTTTCTTGAGGTGGAATAACACATCGACATAATGGCTGCTCTTCCGGTGAAACTCACTTGCCCGGATGTTAATTTTCATAATTTCAGTGTAGCAAATTCACAGGGAACCCAATATGTATAATAAAACTCTTTTTTATTAAAGATAAATTACTACATATAGGAACTCATATTCTACCGTAATGATAAGTGTTACCTATTTTCAACTCCTCCAATTGTTTCATTCTCTTTTGGAGCAGATTGTTCACGTGGTTTTCCTGTCGCTCAGCAAATTTCCTTTGATCCGGATGCTCTTTTTTCCATTTCGCGAACCGTTCCTTCCATCCCTCACCTAATTCCCTGTTTAAAGGCACGTGTTCTCTCGGCTGGAATCGCCTCTCGGTCTCGGAAGACTCGGCAGATTCACCGAGGTCCGGGGCTCGAGTACTTCCCAATAGTACGGCTTTTGCTTCATCTACAGTGAAAAATATCAAAGCAATACCAAATGAGTTTTTTTTTTCGGGGGGGGGGGCTGCAAAAAGCTGTATTCATTGTTATTCTGCATGAAAATTAATCTTTTATGATAGAAAAAGAAGTAGTGATTAAAGAGAGCATTCAATTTTATCACTATCAGATGTATCTAAAATGACAAACCAATTTCTTTACAGGACGACAATACAGTCATTTTGCTTCAAACGGGTGTCTTTAGAAGTATCAATAAAATGAATATTTTAGACATGAAAACGGCAGCTGAAAGTTTGCTTTAATATTAATACTTTGTAACATTGCAATATATGCATTAGTTACTTAACATATTTGATGGTATTTTTGTGTTTAACCCTTTAGAATACAATTATACTTTTTTACAATGTTAAACAGATTAGTGATTAAGCAGAGGTACTGCTAAGAATTGAATACACACCCTCTCGATCGGCATCTTGGGCGGAGACATGGAGGATGGAAACAATGATCAGCGCCAACAAGATAAGAGTACGCATCTGAAAGCAAGTATACATAAACATTCTAAGAAGTCGTTCCTCTTATTCTCATGAAACGATCGAGTGGAGTGAAAAATAAATACACTCTTACATTAGGATAAATTTTACGGTAGGAATTTCAAAGAAACCCAGAAAACAATAATGATAACTTCAGAGCAACAACAATAAACAATGAAAAAAGACAGAGTAGCAGCCGGTGTTTTGTTTTTGTTTTTTTGTTTTTTGCATTAAATAAAATCATCCAAAATACTGATATACCACTAACCTTAATAAGGAGATAACGAGAGTACATGCAACTGCAACATGACCAGTTGAAGCAACAAAACCAAGCAACAGCAAATTGCAACAGAATTCATTTTATTATATATCACAGTAACTGTAAAGGTAACTAAGTTGTTACACAAATGAAAAGTCTAAACAAATTTCAAAAAAGATTTAAATTAAAAAATCAGATGGAAAAATTTGCTTTCTTCAAGTTTTTAGCATTGCACAAATGAGGTACCGTAGACACAAAAAAAAAGAAATTATTAACTTAATTGAGGTCATCAATACATTGTATTGAATTCTTTGTGGAAGCCATGCAGATAACTATAAAATGCTTTAAAATATGACTATCTTTTTATTACATATAAGAAATGTGGGTTTTTTCTCCAATTTTAATTTCGTAATTTCACTCATTTATGATTGCTTCCAGAATATTCCAAAACGTAACAAAACATTATGTTTATGACCTGTCAATTTAAAAATGAGATACCTTTCAGAATAACGTGAGTCTAGCTCACGTAATTACGTTTATTTAGTTTTTAAAAATCAGAAGTGTTTTATGTAAAGAAATATCTATGGAATGGCATATGGGACAAAATTAACATCAACGTTCGCTACACATATTAAAGCCTATTAAAGTTTTCCTTCCTTGATGTTTTTTATCTGGTTTAATTTATGTACCTTTTGTTTAAAGTTGAAGATCAATATGTTAACAATCAAATGAAACTGAAAAATTGATATATTGCAAATATTTTTGTCTTGCTGTAGGAGCGAACACAAGTACGCTTATAGAGCAATTATAGCGACGAATGCTAACCAATTAAGCATCTCATGGATTCATGACTGATTTACATAATTATATAAAGGAATATCTACAGAAAATAACCGCAATCCTTTTTTATTTTTATTTTTCAAAAACTATTTAAATATCCACTTGGACTTGCAAGCAGGTTATAAATTATAACACTGACAGTGCAAGCAGACTATTAGCAGACTATGATTGCTATAACAACACAAATTACACCCATATTATATGTATCTAATGTGTGCATAACGGGAAGACATCGTTTAAACTCTACCCAGGTAAGATAATTTTATTGATAGAATATGTAAATAAAGCACTTGACTCCGTACATGTAGTCATAGGAATTAGGCCAGTAACCCACAGATAAATACAGCACATAGCTTAGTTGACATAGACAATAGACCAGTTACCAAAAGGTCGCTTGATCAAACCCTGATGTGGTCACTTGATTGTGTGCGTTGTGTCCTTATACAAGGCACTTTACCTACACTGTTATGGTCCACCAAGCTGAAATTGTGTACCAGAACTCACTTGGAGGCAACCAGATGAGATTGGCTGATTTCCCATCCAGAAAGAATTAATGTCTCTTATGTTTTAGCACCAAGAAAACCAGCGAAAAGCACAAGCTTTATGTACCTTCAAGGCTATGAGAATGGTTTTAACTTTTCAACTTTAGTGTGAACAGTGTAATCTAAGTGAAAAACCTTTTTACTTGATACCATCAATTGCCAAATTACTGTGGTTTCATTAATTTTCGTGGGTATCAATTTTCGCGGATTTTCTAAAAACCACAGTTTCAAGGATAAGTAATATCGTGGCCAATGATCCTATCAATACAAAATGTTAGTTGAAAATGAACTTCGATGACCATTTAATTTCGTGGGTCAACTTAACAACGAAATCCACGAAAATTGGTATTCAACGAATATTGATGAAACCACAGTAATTTAAAAGTTACGCATGATGGATCGCTGAATCAGTTTTTTGCTTGACTCTTCAAAGTGTCTTAACTAAAAAATGGTCATATACTCTTTTGTTGGAAGAAAAATATTTAACCTGTACTTTTACAATTTGATTTGATAAATAAATATTAAATATATTGGAAGCATAATTTTTTTTTAATTGTTTGTTGATGTGACTTATTTGAAATAATTTGAAATGGAAAACAGTTACAATGTACATTATTGTGTTAATCGTATGCATAGACATATAAATGCAATTTTGTAAAGACTTACAAAATATTATAGATTTTAAGTATCCTGCGCATAAAATGTGTTCATTCATATTGAAAGAAGATACGGTTTCTGTCTAAAATATCATCTTTTGTTTAAAAATTGGAGAAAATAAACAAAAACATGGTTAATATTAATTCGTATAAGGTGTATTTTAATATCATAATGTTGAACATATTTGTTTGTTTAAGTGTCCATTTTAAGTACAACAATTAAAAAAATACACTTTTCCAAGTTTTTTTTACTACTTTTCACAAAGAATGCTATTTTTTTTTTTTGGCCAATTTTCTTCATTTTACGGCCTTAGATCTTTCTAGACTCTTAGTATAATATTGTTAAGGCATTACACTTTCAAACTATACTAAAAAATTCGCAATTTTCTTAAGGTTTGGCTTTAATAGAAGATTGACTGAGCTATATGTATTTATATCTTTAAAAACAAATATACCTATTTTGCTCTCTTTACATAGAACCAATATCTCTATCGATTTTTCTCTGCAAACCACTTAACATATATAAAAGCTCCATGTGTTGACGTTGCACATTTTTCTCACCAGTATCGAAAATGCGAGCATTTGATGATCCTCTTTTTGTTGTTGAAAAAACATCTTGTGATCATTTGCGCATTAAATTCACGTTTAATTTTTATCTGACATACTAATTTTCTTATATATTCTGAAGTCGTTTCATATTCTTCACTAATGGTGAAGTTAATTTAGATTATGAAAGATACAATTGAGCAAGCGTTGATTTTATTCTTTTCAAACAATGATACATTGATTTATATGTTGTGGTTTTTGATAATGAATAATAATAACCTTTGAAAAAACTAGAAAAGTTGAATAGTAGAATGTTTGAATGGTTATTTTTGCTTTCAAAAAATCACCTTTGCAATTTTTAAATCACTATTCAAACACTATCAATTTTTTTGTTTATAAAATCTCCATGTATATATATATATATATATATATATATATATATATATATATATATATATATATATATATATATATACACGTTTCAACTCTTATATTACCTCCTAATTTCCTTACCTCGAAGATAGTTATCTGATCCAAGAACTGCACAAGAACGCTGAAACAAACCCCAAGCAGCTTCAATAACTATTGTAGTAACTGAATATATAAGGGCATGAAAAACAAACGTTAGAGGTCCCATGGTCTGAGCCAGTTACTTCATCGATATCCAGCAATTGGACCAAGGTACTCCACTGAATGCAACTGCAAATTAAAACTTTATGTCAGTAAAGATCCAAAGACCTGTCGTCTGCAGGAATCGATAAGAAGTTTTCTGTTAGACTAATACTGTAGTCACGATCCTTTCTCTGTAAGATATATAATAACACGCAAAACCAACTCTTAACTTTATCTGCGTTAAAGAAGCTGATATGAATATCAGATATGTCTTCATAGTATCCATTACGTCTTCGCAATGTCGAAGTTCTTTATATAAAAAAAATAAGGTGAGTAGAAAGAATCTATTGCGAATAACAAAATAATTGACTTAAAGGGAAGATGGATTTCGCGGATAATCACTTTTGAAAATCAAAGTATGTTTTTAATTTTCTATCGTACATATTTTTTATTTTTTGTATATTATAATATTATTATTAATCTTCAAGGTTGGCTAAAGCAGCATTTTCTCAGAAAGATGGAGTTTTTTAAGAGGCACCCCGGCCCTGACTGATTTCTGTCATTAAGATAGTGGTCTATATTTACACCGAAAATAGTAAGTTTTGGATAGCTCAGTAGGTTTCACATGTCACACATGAAGTTTTTGTGCCCAGGTTCGATTCCAAATAATTTAATAATATACCACCTCAATAGCCATACAAATACAGACACTAAATGTCATTTCTTTTTAAAACTAGGAGCGTCCTTATTATCAATTTGTACAGACATTATATGCTTAAACCGTCGTGTACCTGTATTTGCCATGCGAATCTTCATTTCAAACCATGCATATTTCAGCTTCATGTATATTTCGTAACAGAAGAAAACATGCCTTCATGATTGATTGGTGATTGCAAATTGAGAAATACGTGCAAATCTTTATTTGATCTTATACTTAGTAACTGTACGATATGTTATGTTTTCAATGAAATTTCATATTCAACCTTCTGAGACCTTAGCGATATTCCTAATCAAAACATAAGACACTCGTTGGATAAATTACCTTCATTTCTAAACAAACTGCAAGACGTTAATGAATTCGTCGTGGGTTTTTTGTTGTTGTTTTTTTTGGTTTTTTTTGTTTGTTAGTTTTTTTGTTTCGTAATGTCATTTATCACTGTTCATGGAACTTCCAATCCATTTCAAAGTGACTGAATAAATAAATAATAATTAACAGTGACCTGTGCACAGCATTAACAACGAGAATGAGATAAAAAGAACAAACATCAATCAGGAATCTTGTTTATTATTATACAATTTGTACAAAAAATCTTGATATTGTTTTTCTTTGAAGGTTAAATTCATCTTGCTGATGAAGGATAAGTCATAGAAAAGTAATTCTTATAGCGAGCTCGTGTAGATTTTGCATACATGCACGCCGATTCCTAATTGTTTCCTTTAAAACATCTTACGTCCTCTTTTGCCTTTTTCCTTACCTTAAAAACACACAAACAATATTGAGTTGCATTGATATTGAATTTTTAAATTGTTGTTAAGTATGCATTCTAATATCACATGATATGCATATTGATACGTTAAAAAAATTACCCGTAGACGTAGAGATTTGAGAAAAACGTATATTATTTTTTTATTTTTATGCATTGATCACAGGCCAATGATTTAAGTTCTATATCATTATATTACATTGTTATAACCTTGATTTATAAAGGATCAAATATGACACAAAGGTGCTTGAACTTTATTGGACAATATTTAAAAAAAAAACCCCACATATATAGTATCTAAGATTCCATATTTTATTCATATTTTTATTTTTTATAAGAGTAAGTAACATTTTCCGAATGTGAATGGATTAAAGACTTAAATTTCATCAAATATATTGCATATGACATAATTCAATTAAGTAATAAGGAATCATTCTTTGAGTATAAGGATGTGATAATTTCGGTCGGGGCGTGATTAAATCCAATTAAGTCCAAAGGGATTTATGATAAATTTGATCACGCCCCAAACGAAATGATCACCTCATAATACGAATAGATTGATTCTTTATTACTTATATTCATATAATTTTCAACCATCGTACGATTAAATACTCAAGTATAGATAAGCAAACACCTCTGGCGCCTCAATATGGCGTCATTTGAAGTTATTGGTTATGTAGTAAAAAATCGATACGTAGTGTTATCACAGGCAAAGACACTGAAAAATGTAAATGTTGGTTAATATTTTGGTTGTTCCACGTAGAAATCAATTTTACAAAATACCCTCTCGTACCAAAAGTATTTTAATTTTCTCTTCCCCTTTTATATTTTAAATTGTAAACAAGACGTACGTTAGAAAGTTTTCTGGAGTAATGTTTTGTAAGGCTTCAAGGATATTAATATCTATTAAAGCAAAAATGTTAAAAAAATAATATTTAAAATGATATTAAAAATCTATTGAACTTGGTACTTTTTTGACATACATTTGAATAGTTTTCTGAAAACCTTTTTGTAAAATTTAAGTATTTTGAACACAACGTTAATATGATTTATTGAGCTATACTATATACATTGTATCTATGCGAACCAAAAAATCTTACTTTGTATTTTTGAAATTAATAAAGGGTAATGATCACGATTTTGGTCATAAATTATTATTCCGATTTGAATGTTTACAATACTTTCGTACGATACTTTCCACAGACAATCAACATTTGAGTGTTATTTGTTGAGTTATAAGCGAGTCACAGAGCTTACAATTATTTGCTATGTAAACAAAACTTTAAAAGTTGAAGTGAATTTTCCAGTTTTAGACTTAAAAATGTGTTAAATGCAAGAAACTGCTTATTAATGCTTAAAAGCAATAAGAAGATAACCTATTCAGCTTGAAACAGATTCTTAACTTATATATTGAACCTGTGTAAACACAAACAGGCCACACGCTTTGTATGTACATGAGCCCTGTATTTTGCTTATCACTCTACGACTGGCTCTCAATTTCATTTGATCATTGGAAGTGCATTTCCCAACCAATGTTAATGATAAAAACAGAAAAAAGAATTTGACTAAAATCGTGACCGTGCCTGTTAAAATCTCAGGAAAAAAAGTTGGATAACGTTCAATAGTGGCCCCCAAAAAGCTAAACAAAAATTCTTAATTTATCACTCTAAACATTTTTAGAATCGTTCAACGCTATTTTTAAAAGATAATTTTCTGTTTAAAAAATGGTTATCAGTGAATTAAAAAGTGAATACTAACTAATATATTGTGAAAAGAACAAATTTGACATACTTTTGGTATATAAGTGTAGTTCATTACGTAGAAATGTACTAAGTCGAAATAACTCACCGAATAATCTGTCTCCCTTGCTCTTCTTTGCCTCGCCCTTAGCCTTTCTTCCAAATTCCGGTTTGCCAGATTTCTTGTCACCTTGTTCTTGTGGCCTTATTTGACCTTTTGAACCTTTGGCCATCTTTCGCATTTTCTTCAATTCATCTATGCGATTTTTCCACTTTTTCCCCTTTTCAATCTCTCCGTCGGTGGGGGGATCTTGGTTGTAACCTGGCTGGGGTTTGTCAGGTACCTGGCCACCAGATGGCGCTGGAGGCGTGCTTCCTTCTTCCCTTGGCGGTTTTGTGACGTCTCCCTCCTCTGGAGCCAGTGTTTTATCAACAGGTTCAGGTTCCATAGTTCCGGGAGGTGGCGGCGCTGGTGATGATTTATCAGCGCCCTCTGGACGCTTGGTGGTTCCTTTCATAATATCACAATCATGAAGATTAACAGGAAATTAGATACAAGTTATTAAAATAGAATTAACACATTGTCCCTAACGCACAACAATTTTTCTTTATGTGCTATCCTATCAAAAATGTATGCAGAATTGGACATATTTAGAATTTTAATAATCTTAAGTACTTTACCTTCAATATCTTGGGCTAGTAGCTGGCCTGCAACCAGGGCACATACTGCTATAATGAAATAGACACGCATCTGAAACGACAGAGATAAATATACATAATTTGGGCAAGTTTAAAGTAAATATTTACAAGACTTAAATACAAAAGCCTTTTTCTCAGCTGAAAATAATTGCAACAGTAATGAAAAATACCGCACACTTTATGCATTTAAGGAAACTGGGCGGTCAACAAATTACCACCCCCCTCTGATCATATATCTGTTTTAAACTTTTAAACATATTTTTACAGTTGACCAAGAATTAGCTTCTATTTAAAAAGATGTATAAACGATTTAACATTTCAAAATTTCCTTTACTCTATGTAGAGTTCTTTGTCTAAAGGAGAGAATATAGGCCAAAATTTGCCAAGACTATCCATTCCCCTTTAAGTAATATTCTTAAAGTAAGGGTTATATTTTGCTGCAAAGACATGATACTAGCATAATACTTCTGCACTAATCCTTAATCATTTTTTATATGATAAAAGAATCAGAGCAAATTTGTATTGTTCATTGCTTTGATTAATAAATGCATCAATTTATTTAAAAAAAAAATTAATGTATTAACCTTTGTTTTTATTTTCAAGTAGAGTTGTAAATTGCAATTTTAGTAACAACATTAAGCTCAAACTAAATGTATACCTTGAGTGTGATAGATACTGCAAATTCTTCTTTTCAGCTATTGGTGGCGGAGGATAAAAACAAGTACGGACTCCTCTAAGACCAGCTAAGAGGTAACGATTTGATTCACTGTAAATTGAATGCGTTACTCCGCTTTAAATACACTCTTAGAACCCCAGTCACGAGACAAATTCTCATAGATCGTGACTTCCAAACAAAAGGGGAGGTGGATTGAAGCCAGGGAATCTGCCGACAAGGGCAGAATTTGATTATGTACCCAGTCACGATTTGCCGGTAAAGAAAAATCACGGGTTTTCGTTTCATTATTTTAAAGCTGTTTAAATATTCCTAACATGTACATTATTCATTGCATGTACGATATTTAGTTTAAGTTTAAAGTTGTGAAAAGAAATTTTGTAATAGCGTTCTTTTCTTTTTTCTGTCTTTTTTATTGGGGGAGGAGGCTTCCTGTTATCGATAAATCAATCTTATATAGCCAGCGAATTATTTTGAAATGTGAAAGATTTGATGCATAAAAATGCATTCTGAATCCATGTTTTTGTTTCTTCACTAGTATTCTTTATATATGATCGCTAGAATATATGTCATTGTAAGTTTCGCCACACGAACATGAAGATGTGACGAATAAATTACTTTAGTTTGCAATATTTTATTTGTAAAATGTTTTTCAATATCATTTTATATATGTTAGAATGCATTGCTAGCCAGTGTTTAATTTATTCATTTAAATCCATCGAAATTATGTATCGATCATCGAATTTAATTAATCAGCTATAGTTTATAAATTTCATGGATTGATTTCTTTACTACTAAATTTTGTCGACTTTGTATTCAATATGATAATTTATGACTATGTTTAAAAGAACAATCGAACCTAGATGGTAACAATCTAACAATTGGAAGTAAGATTAACAGTTACTTAAGTTTCATTATACTTGATCTTACTTAAAAGTTATCTATTTCAATTTGGGAAATTGGATAGCAAATATTTTCACTTTCAGGTTTGACAAATCCCTTATTTCCACACATAAAGATTGTTGCTTTAGTATTTTCTTTAAAACAGAAACTTTAAAATAAAAAAGAAATATTTTCTCTAATCTGTTTTTATCTAATTCTCTATTTGTATAATTAGCTTCATAAAAAATACCCCCCTCCCAAAATGCACAAAATAAAAATAAGTACACAGAAAACTTAGTATTTAATAACTTTTTTTAAAAATGCCTAGTATGGTATAGATTACATGTTTGCCATAGTACTGTGGTTCCATTTCTATTCGTTAAAAACCAGTTTTCCTGAATATCGTTGTACATAAAGTTGATCCTAAAAAATAAAAGTTCATTGAAATGCGATTTTTACTAACATTTTGTAATATTTACACTTGCAAATGTTTTCCTTTACATTAAACCGTTTGCACAATACGCTGTTATTCCTGCATAACATCAGTCTGGGTATAAATGAAAAATTGATTTAGGCATAAAGAAAAAAACTTATCTGTAATTTGTTATACGAAGCTTAATTCATTCATAGTTTCTTCTATATATAACATTAATTGCGAGATAAACGACCATGGCTTAAGATTAGCGTAAGATAGTGGTTATGAATCGAGTATTCTCGAAAGTTACAATCGCAATTTGTCAAAGTAGATAAAATAGTTATAGTTCATTTATGACTTTCATTACAAGTCTCAATGAAAATCGTCAATTCGATATCACAGACATTTCGTGTTTAGTCCATTACTGCTTACGCCTCTCTGTCCATTTTGTTCGTAAACGAAATTAAAATAGCTTGTCTCTAAAATGTCCGAGGAAAATCATTATACTCTTGAGTCTGATTCTGCAATAGAAACTGAAAATCCCTTAGTAGACTCTAAATCAGTTTTCAATCGCGTTTTTCTTTCAACTTTTCAACTAACATTTTGTATTGAAAGGATCATCGGCCACGAATTTCCGCATCCTTGAAACTGTGATTTTTATTGAATTTACAAAAATTGACACCTACTAATATTGATGTAACCACAGTTTAATTTTGTTCTTTATTGATAGAGGAATTCCACACCTTTTAAACGAAATATAAAGCCACACAATATACTAGTAATTATATCGATTTAGAACAAAGCAACCCCATCTTTTAATTACATTTTCAAACAAAACAAAAGAACCAACTAGGTTTCAATTTTTATTAAAGTTGTATGGGACACCGGACACCTTCATATTATGACGTAGTTCCATTTTGAATAAATAGTAAATCAAGTCTAATGTTATAAATATTTCATTGCCCAAAATTAATACCTAATAACGTGGCGTAGTGGTTTAGAGCATTAGGTACAAATCTTCAATTCATGAGTCCGAATCCTGCTTGGGCTTTTATAATTTCTACCCTTTCAAAAAATTAAGATTTTGTTAGATTTTGTAAATTTTTGAAATTCAAAACGGTGAAAGTACATGTATTTTGATTATAATGTACTTATAATCAACATTAATATCGACAGGTGTCTCATACTATCATAAATTTACATATTCAATACAGTTGATATTTGCACTGTGCATATAAATACTTCACATTCACTCCTTGAGACATGGAACCACCTTCGGAAGCGTGACCTAAATAACCGTCCTTCACGGACTACGGACACACTAGACGAGTTTCATGACTTTTTGTGTTTGACAAGTGGGCTAAATATAGGATATCTTTTCAAAAGTTTACCCTCAAGAGACGATGAGTCAATGTTTATGTATGCAAAATATGTATGAGGATTTCCATTTTGGAAGGCTTAGTTTTCTTTAGAAGAAAAAAAATCGAAAGAAGTTTAAATGACTAGAAAATTAATAAAATTCACAATGATTGACGAATGCGTAAATGGTATCAAATTTTTCTTTATTTCATTCAAATGAAATCTTTTTTTTTTTATCAAATTTGTTTTTTGAAAAATAGAAATTTAAAAAAAAACCAGTATATTACTTTTCTATAATTATAATAAATAACTTATTTTTCAATATTTAGCATTTTTTTTTTTACGAACTAATTATAAGAAATCTGGAACATATTATGAATTATCGTTTTCAGAGTGATTGACTGTAATAAATCTTGATGCTTAAAATACCATTCATTTTAAAAATAATAAGAATAATTTCACCAAGTCAGAGTTATCAAACAACAGTTAAGAATTCAACTACTAATACATGTATCAAACATCTTTAGATTCGTTTTATGTTGCAGATCTGTCCAAAATTTTGTATCAAATATAAAACTTAAAAAATATTTTATAGTCTCCATTGAAAAAATAATAATTTGCCAATTTTTCAAGAAATTTGGATAATTTGGGTAACGTAAAACACATTTTAATCACAACCACTTGTTGGTCACAAGCAAACCATTTTTATCACATGAAACGATCACAACGATTGATTTTCAATACAAGCAAAACTTAGTATGATTATAGAGTGTTAAAAACGGACAATATATATCTTGACGATATCTGAAAATCATATTGGTAAGATTATATTGGTAAATCTGGAATAATTCGTTTTTGATAAGTTTACTACATGCGATTTACTGTGTTTCTGGACTACATATTAAAAACTTCTTTTATCTCATGCAATATAAAAACTAAACCCATCCAGACGTTGTAAATTCTTCGCAATTACAAAGAATTGTTTTTATGATTAAAACAATATTTTTAGTATTGTTTTGCAGCACGTGCTTTGGATTTGCAATCACATGTTTTATAAAAAGCAAAAAAGTCATCATCCTTTATCTGACGCAAGTTTGAAAAGGTATGATCTACATTTATGCCCGTTCAAATTTTTGAATACATCCTGTGCTTATTTTTGTATCATAAGGATTTTCTTTTAAGTTGCAATGTTAATTAATTTATTTACATGTATCACTTTCATTATGAACTCATAATTTGCTTTCATTACAATGTTAAGGCTCTCAGCCAATAAGGTACAATGCATTAAATTGCTACGTATTGATGTGAAAGCCCAATACAGGGAAATATTCGCCCCGTTTTATTTTCGCCCCTCTGTTGTCAGCGAGCAAATTCCACAATTTCAAATTATCTCTTCAAACAGTTGTGTATGGGCGATTTCAAGATAGGGCAAAAGTTTTTGCAAGTAAAGAAGGGCAAAAATTTCACGAGGCGAAAATAACCCTGTATACAGTAGTATGGTAAAAGGGATGGATGGTTATTTTTAGACTATATATATATATATATATATATATATATATATATATATATATATATATATATATATATATATATATATATATATATATATATATATCAGGCTTGGGGTAATACTAAATGTAATGGTAATGCATTGCAATGCATTACATGTTTTCAAAGTAATGCTAGTAATGTGTAATGCTACAAAATAAGCATTACAAGTAATGGTAATGTAATTCATTACTTTCCAAAATTTAGTGTAATGCTGGCATTACATGGCATTACTTTGCATTACTATGCTTATTCATGCATGTTCACTTTAAAAAAATTGTGATGAATAGATGAATAGCTGAAATTGAATTTGATTACCTTTATTATAAAGAAGAAAGAAATAATTCTTGAAATAAAAATGTTTTAGTTGTATTAAAAAAGATTTATTGTTCATATTACTAGATACAATGTATGACAAAACAGTTTCATAACATTTTTATAAGTGTTGTTTTTAAGAGTTTTAAATCATTTAAACAATTTATTCCAATTAGTTTGCACTTCAATAAAGATGTGTCAACAACATATTATGCCCCCAGGATAACCTAAGTATCAAAACAATCTACTGTTATAAGAAGTGCTAAACACCCCAATCCCCTTCCCTATGCCATGTCCCAATAGAATAGGGGACAGACATGCACCTTTAAGGGCAAAATGAATGCACTGTCCATCCATGATAAAAATCGAAATCACTTCCAATATTATAACCCATTTGAAAATAATTTCTCCCTCTCTGTCTCTCTGTCTCTGTCTCTCTCTCTTCTCTCTCTCTCTCTCTCTCTCTCTCTCTCTCTCTCTCTCTCTCTCTCTCTCTCTGTTGTACATGTATATTAAGTACATTAGTTTGGACTGATAGAAAATTTATATTTTCAATTAATATATCCTAAGATAAAGATTGTCTAACAATCTTTCAGTCCCAGCTTCCACTGCACCTGTAGAACGTTTATTTAGTATAGCTGGGGAGATTTTCAAACTAATAGGATGCAGTTAAAAGATGAAACCTTTGAAACTTTGATCATAAAGTGCCACAGCAATATTTTGTCTTAAAGTGTCTTCAGCATAAAGAAATCCGATTAAAATATATAAAGAAATATAACTGGGAAAAACCCTCTGTCTATAAATTAATACAATTAAGTGTCCAAAATTATAAAGATTTAATTGTGTTATCTGGGGAAATATCTCTATTTAGCTTTTTATTAACCGCAACATTATTCCATAAATTGTTTTCTATTATGCACGAATTCTGTGTCTCTATATCATATCTGACATTGTATCATGCCAAATGTCTATAAATATCTTTTTACTTATGTAATATGTTGTTCATAATGCCACAAGATTATTGTATATTGAGCAAATAAAGAATGACTCTGTAGAGTCATTGAATTTGAACCTGATACTGAACATGAACATGTAGATATGTTAAAGAGTGTTTTATATTTGAAACATTTGCAAAAACTCTTTATTAGCTTTACTTTTTTAAAACAAAGTAATGGTAATTGAAATGCATTACTTTACTCATGTAATGGTAATGTAATGCATTACTTCAAGAAAATCAAGTAATGGTAATGGTAATTTAATGCCCAAATTCATGATGTAATGGTAATGTAATGCATTACTTTACAATGTAATTCGCCCCAAGCCTATGTGTATATATATATATATATATATATATATATATATATATATATATATATATATATATATATATATTAGGGATGTCAACGAGTACCCGGTTAACCGGGTACTCGATCGAACGTCCGAGTATCGAATACTAAAATTGGTACTCGGTTACTCGGATGTATATTTTCTAATATTTCTAAGTTTATTTAATAATGCATTAAAACATCGGTTTTAAAACTTAAAATGTCCACTGCACTTGTACATACAGTAAATAGGACTTCTTACGCCTCTAAATATGCTAAATGACCGTTATCGCCCGTGGCATTGTTTATATAGTAATTATCGTGACCAAGCACCTGTTACCTAGCTTTCCTCACCATGGCTGTCTTCTACCCTTATTTTTGGCTTACTTTAATGATTTGTTTTCACTGAACATCGTTGATATAGTCTATTACATAAATTAGATCGGCACACAGTAGAGAAATTGAACAGACCTAAAATGCCGCCACTGACTTCAAAGGTCTGGAAATACGAAGTGCTCATAATTCTTACAACAGAAACACACTTACGGGGAAACCTCCCATTAGATCATGTGGTTATATTTCTACAAAAGTGACCAAGGTTTTACAGTTATCAATGTACTTGTTCATATTTATTTACACTTTTACCGAGTACCCGGGTACTCGATCGGAAAAACGTCCGAGTAACCGAGTACTAAAAATTGACCGATTTGACATCCCTAATATATATATATATATATATATATATATATATATATATATATATATATATATATATATATATATATATATATATATATATATATATAAACATTGTTAATAGATCAACAAATCCTTTTTAAAATATCATTATTGATATTAATATCATTCTTTGATTGTGTTTACTGTATATACCTTTAAACTTTGCCTCAAGGTCTATTTTTAGTACAGATTCCGCTTTCTGCATCGGCATGAAATCTGTTAAATCCTAATTAATTCATGTACATTTGAGACTTGCAATTTGATTTTGATAATGATCAGGACTGAAACAATGTGAAATGTAATCCTTCATGAGATAATATTATTAAGTTGTCCAAGTTCAAACTGTCAGAGGAAAGGTTTTCTAAAAGTGTTGATGAATTTATCTAAAACAGTATTAATTTTATAACATTAACGTCGTTGATTTAGACCAAAACAAAATCAAAACAGGAATATATAGGAACGAGGATTCATTATGGTCGGTTACATCTTGGGGAAAAGATTCAATTTATGCTGGCACATTATTATTTCATAAACGTACCTTGCATTTTTCAGCCATTTACATTGGCAAACAGGTATTCCCATATTGAATTAGCCTAGACACGTTTGAAAACAGATGCTATTAATTTCTAATCAATACTGGAATTTAAAGCGTGTTTTAATTCGTCCAGTCTTATATTAGCCCGTAGAGTTGATAACTAGGACGAAATAAGCGACTATTAAACGGGGGGGGGGGGGGGGGCAATATTTTTTCTGTTTACATAAGGCATTTGCACAAATACATGTTTGTCGTAATAAACTGATTTGATTCGTAAAAATAAAGCATTTAAAAAAGAGAAATACTGTAAATAATTGGACGCAACACAATTCTGTACTTAAGGTATATAAATAGTTCGTTAAATCAATAATATTGACCTTCAGTAGAATCAACGAAAAATGTGTTTGTGTTCAGATATACATATATAAAACATATTACTTACGCTCCTCAACTAACAAGGAATAGGATTAAGTTTAGCCATGTCTAACAAAAATAACTTCTGTACAACCGAAACATTTTTCTCTTTATGCAAAAAAAATCGAAACCGTGATTACCGGTAGTTGACTGGATTTATCCTCTAGCTGTGATGTTCATTAAGATATAAACAGAATTTATTTCATTAGTGAATAATATAACATTGAAAGTATGACAATCAAGTCATACGTTTGGATTCAACTTGTTTTCATCATCTTTTATTTTGGTAAGTTTGCTTTTAACTTGAAATACTCATGGATAGTGGTCCAAATTATGAAATAATGTCATTAGACAGAGAGTGTTGATCTACTATTCTTTATAATAAATGTTGAATATAACATTGATGAATTGTGTTTATATCGGATTGCATATAATATTTACAGCTGTTTATTCGTCTGCGTCTGCATGGCCAAACACCCATGAATATAACTACTCCGATTATGACCCGGAGACAGAAGTACCTGCAGGTAGTGCACCAAATGGAGGGACAGAGGATTATAGTACGCCCCCTGATCAACAGTATGTGACCAAAAACATGGAATCCAAAAACCCATATGTCACCCGCCAACCAATACCCCTAAAGATTAATAACTCTGGTGAATATGATACACCTAAGTTGAATGATATCATGAATAAGATTAATGCAAGCAAGATAATGAATAACCGATATTTTTCCAAGAATGCAAAAAACAAGAAAAGACATTCAAGGAAGTATGACTTAGGCTCTAATTCTGGTTATAAATGGATGCTGTATCGCAAACCTATAGCAGAGCGGAAAAGAATGATAAAGTCAAATGGTTTTCATTCAACCAAGCAAAAGAACAAGTTTGTTTCTCGTCATCCCAAACCCGTTTTATCCAAGAAGTCCCTGAAGAAATTAATAAAGAAACTACCTAAGCATATGTCAAGGTCATCTGAATATGTAGTGGAAAAAACTGATTCATCTAAATATGTAGTGGGAAAAAACTTGGAACCAAGTCTTCAACTTGCTGATTTTCTTCGTGCTGGATTTCCTATAACGGTTTTAATTAACCCAACGTTTCGTGCAAACAATATACAATCAGCGTCGGTATTAGGATACGGTTTGCGATCTCTCCTTAAACACCGTAATTTTTCAAAAGTTAAACACATCCAGATTCCAGGAAATGCTACATTGGTTCACCATATTGTGAAACGATCCTATCCTCCCAAGCTTCACGACCACTATCGTGAGTCCCGAAGGCGTCTCCATAAACGATGGGTAAGGTATCAAAGACGCCGTTATTATAAAAGGAGGACTAGCTATCGAAAGAAATCTCAAAAGAGACGGACATACAGAAAAAAGTACCGAACACGACACACTAAAACTACCACAGTTTATCATACCGGAAATTATAAAGGCGGATACAGTCAAGCATACTGGTCATATCTTCAAAAATACTATCCAAAAATATATTTACACTATATTGATGGGTCTTATTCTAAGGGAAACTACCGCACATATTATAAAACCTATCTCAAATCAACAAACCATGTTAAAGGATATAACAAACGAGGTTATCGTCTTGGATCATACAGATCCGGTGTAAAAGACAAGGGTCTAAAAAGGCCCCCAAAACCTAAGAAACCAAAGACCTTCAAGTTAAGAACGGAGGAACCTCATCTTGGAAACAATAGTTGTCCATATGCTTGGTTAGAGTATGAAGGAAGTTGTTATTATTTCAGTAGAGACGAACTCAACTGGTATAAAGCAACTGTAAGTATAGTATCGTGTTTTCCTTTCAACACTATTGTAAGCTTCGTTAGTACTAACGAAACACTTTTTTTCGTATTTTTTGCAGATGACATGCGCATCGATGGGTGGTTATCTGGCTGTTGTCAACAGTGCTCATGAAAATACGTACCTTCGGAACTTTCTGCTAACAAATGATGGTAATCTTGTTTTGAAAAATTTGAAAAAAACGTCTTAGACCACGGATAATTACTGGGGGGTTTTCATAATGAAAATTGTTACATTGTATTTTTGAGATATAATAAAATAGTTGTTACAATGGGCAATTTAACCATAGCAACCACACTTTTAATGTTAGAATATAATTGCTTTTGTTGTTTCATGCAATTGATGAGACGTTTCTTGTACAAAAAAAATTTTGAAATCAATTTGTGATTATAGTTTTCATCAACATGACAGATCTTAATCTCAAAGCAGTGATAGGCGTTTTAGCACTAATGCGTCCGTGTTTCCGTCCGTCACACTTTTTTGTAAGCGCGCTCGTGCCTACAAACTTTGACGGATTTTCATCAAATTTATACCAAATGTTTATACCACTATTACCTTGGTCAAGGTCGAAAATCAGCATTGGTTGATACTTTTTGTTGGAGTTATGGGACTTTGTGACCTTGTAAGCGCTCTCATGCCTACAAATTTTGACGGATTTTCTTTTAAATTTATACCAAATGTTTATACCACTTATACTTTGGTCAAGTTTTTTTTAGATTGTAGTATTTTGGATATATTTGCGACAGGAAAATAGAAAAAAAATGGGTGGTGGGGTAAAAAAATGTTCCTCCCAACCTCCCCACACATTTAAATCTGGAACAGCCCTGAATGTTTAAAAATATTGCAATTTCATATACAGTATAATAGTATACTGCTTGACCGGCGGGAATTCTATTCTTGTTCTCTTTTTAAATGAATCATTATTATATCTTATGGTATTTTTGTTTTGTTTTAACTTTATCTAGTAATTGATTTGTTGCTAAAGTGGAGAACATGTTGTCTTCTTATACTCTTGATTCACTGATTCTGATGATTATTTTGTATGACTAGCTAGGAGCGCATATAACAATATATTTCCTCATTAATGTCTATACATTGTATCTAGTTATTTTTTCTGGTATGCTTAATTGTAATAGGAATAAATTGTTTAAACATAGTTGAAAATGGAGCTTGGATTGGTCTTAACGAATTATCAAACACCAAAATACATCGTTGGCGTTGGGGATATACTACTAAACTTTGCGGAGAATTCGACTGGTTCGGCGAGGAACCCGAATTTCATTCGAACAAGGACTATCACTGTGGTGTAATGTGGCAGACTTACAAGTACCACTGGCACTTGGAAAACTGTTTTACAGAACATTTTTACGTTTGTGAAATGAAGCTGGTGAGAGTTTTTATTCATATCTTTGTACACTGAATTAATCTAATTTTTCTATCGTCTACAATCTGCATATCTTGACATAACAATTCTTTGTTTTCTTTCCAGGGAAAACCATGTAAATGTCAATATTAGAATAAATTGGTGGAAGTGGTTGATTTATGTAGTTTCTGTAACAATAGAACGGGTCTATATTCTTTAATTGATATTTTGTGTTGCCTAATAAATGTTTTATATGACAACTTGACAGTCAACACATTGAAAGCAGCCTTTAATTTCTATTGAATCAGAAAATGTCACACATTTGAGTGATTTATAAAAAAAATTACAAACAAATATGAAGACTCGTTTTACAAAAATTAGAAAGAGACGAAATTTAAAAAAAAAAGCTAATACCATATAAAATGAAAAAAAATGAACAAGACATATCAAATACAATATATTAGCATTTTATTGAAGTCAAAATCTATAAATGAATAGATACTATGTGTGATGTGACGTTTTGTATTTTTTATCAATATATTAACTTAATTTTTTCACTTGCTGTCCTATAAATAACCGTTGCAAATTATAGCTACTTCTATCACTTCTACTACCTTAGATCACTATTTTTAGTCCCGAAATAGTTTACAAGAGGACACTACTCTAAACCAGCTTTTAATTGTATTACCTCTATTTCGCATTTAAACTATGATTTCCTTTTTCGCCACGACAATTTTTGCAAGAAAACCTATCATGATTATTTAAAATTTTACAAAAGACATTGATAGCTAATTTCCGGCACGAAATATTCGCGATACCAAGAATCTCACGTTTATAAGGTTGGTTTACAGTAATAATAATTTATTTGAGCATAAATAAAATACGTTTTTAACATAAAAAGATCTAGTGTTTTTAAATGTATGTGAAATATTTTCTTCGGCTATGCATATCAATAAATTTACTTACACTGTATCTCGAATTCGTTTAAGCATGTTGAAAATAAAAAATCATATTTTTCTGTCTACCAAATGCCACCGAATTTTAATCTTGGTTTCAAAACAGGATTGAAATAGTTCAGATTTAATGTACTTAGACTTCAGTTCTAATTCTTTCTTGAATAGCACGTCGGCATATTGGACATTTTCGCAGAGACATTGCGCATGTCGGACATGATGCAATATGACCGCAAGGGGTAAAGACTATTCCAACCCGTACATCCATACATATTTTACACATAAATCGATCGTCTTCGGGTTTCAGATCAGTAGACAAGTTGTTTTCGAAACCAGAGCAATTAGAATTCGATTTAGCGTTTAGCGGTTTAGTTTTCATATATTCAGATGATGTTGTACTTGTCGATGCGTTTGTGGTTTCAATAACGCTATCCAATACATTTTGCAGACTTAAATGTCCTGCAAAACAACAACTGAAACTTACTTGCAAAAAATGTATGCATTATTACATCAGAATATTTTCATATTAAATCCGTTGAAATTAGCGTCACTTAATATATCTGTCAAAAGAATGTAAATTGCGTTTACTAAAACATTGCAAATCGTGAAAAAATCGGTATAAGGATACATACCATTGGTTAAACGAATTCTTTTTATTGTAGAGATTATCAAATCTTTTTCAAATCCCATTTCAACAAGTTGTTTGACTATGTGTTCTACAGAATACATTAATTGCATAGCATCAAAATGTTTTACCGTAAAAGGGACTCAATGGTCGTCACCAATTCTAGATCAGGAAAATACTCAAATTTTAAAGCTAAAATATATATAATTATTCTTTCAAAATAAAATTTTATACCTTAAAACTACATTTCTAAAAAAAATATTGAGGTAGATTAAATGGATTTCATTTGTTGACGACAAAGCCTCTTTAAAGCACTTTTTTATTAACAAATTCAGCAATATCGTGAAATTAAGGTAATAACATTCCTAATTTTTTTCAAATTTCGTACAAACGGGTATTTACATGTTGTAATTGGACACTGTTATAGTTAACGAAATACGCTAATGGTACACCACAAAAGCGCATAGATTTTAATGTTTACCTTCCTGGTTGCCTGAAGACTGCGAAGCATTGACCTGAAATGTGAAAATCGTTTATTTTTATTTATCATCAAACGGATATAAACATGCAATACAATAAACAAGTACTTTCTTTTTTCCACCCCTTGGTATCGAATAGATGACTTTATATCTACCTCGTGATTTCCGGTCGCTATTAAGACCAGTTTTACAAAATCATCCCCCTTGAGTTGTCTTATGTATTGACATAATGGATTGTGACGTGCATGCTCAACAAAAACGTCATCATCAGCACTCCAGTTTTGCAAACTGATTCCACATTGAAAGCAAGTGGTCCTATCTCCAAATCCTCGGTAGTAAAAGCCACCAATTGCAAACTCTTTTGGTGTCTTTCTGCTACCTATTGGAAATCCACTGAAAGAAGAAGCTCTAATTCCAACTGTAGTATATTCAACATGTTGTGGATTTTCTGGCACTAATGGTGGGAGAACTGGCTCTTGATAAACTACATCAGAGTGTGGTTTATCGTGGATAGTCTCGCTTTCTCTGTCTTGTTTATTCAATGTCGCTGGTCTTGGCAGATTTTCTATATCTGTTACGTTTACTCTTTCTGCGTCACTAAGGTTGTCTGATGATTTGATTCTGGCAGCGGGTTCCACTGATGTAGAAGGGCAGTCAGCATTAAAAGAAGATGCGAGACGTAAATCTGACGTCAACCATCGTGTGTGGTCAACGTATGCATGATCAGAACGATCACCAACAGAACGTGTCATCACGTCCGTTGACATCCCGTGTTTGTCTTTAAAAGTTGGTGCTGATAAGGGAAACTGTTCAACATTTGCTTTGTGTTCTATACCCGAGACAGAAGGGTTCAAATTTGTTTCTTCCGATTGTAAGGCAATCTCGTCATTAATATTGTTTTCCGTTCCTGACAAAGTTATGCTATTTGATAAGGTAGAAGCACCATTACATGGCGTCCCTGAAACCGCTGACGAACTATTTGAATTAGATATTGAACTTGGTTTACTTCGATCATCCTGAATCGACACCTGTCCCAAGTCGCACCCAAGTATAAATGAACAGTTCGGTTGAAAGTGTTTGTGAATTTCAAATGGGTTGTCATCTTTACTCCAAACTGCATTAACAACTGAACAACAAAATGTTTTAGTTTCATTGCCATATCCTGTTGCATACCAACCGAATTTTGCCATCAGAAGTAAGCTAGGAGCCTCAGCGTTGTTGTAATTTGCAAACGTACTGAGACGATGATGTTCAAATCTCATAATTTCACTTGAAAGATATTGAGTTCCAGCAACAATTTGTTTAAAAGAATATTCGAGATCATTACTACGAAACGATGGGTATACAAATATTTCAGAGTAGAAAAAAATGTCTTGGTGAAGAGTCTCTTTGTATTTGTTGTCTTTTGTGGCCGATGTTAGTTTGTTAAACCATTCATTGTCATTAAATGCAGTAGATAACACTGTAACAAAGTTTTGTTTGTGTTTCTTGTTTGTTTGCGATAAGAATAAAATGTATGATTCGGTAGTATCTTCACACAATTCATATTTAAATTTCTTAGGGTTCACAGTTTTTCCGGCTTCACTTGCATGCTTCCCAATCTTTGAGGAAAAATCGTGTATTAGAATACCAAGTTTTCTTAAATGCTTAAAAAGATGGTTCCTATACACATATGACAATATCCGACGCCACCAAAAGTGAAAACAAATAATTTCTCTTCGTTGGTTGAACTGTCCTAAATGTCCAAAATGTCCACCTACTAAAAGCACTTCTAGTTGCATGTTCAAAATGTTCGGTAAAACTTTCAGATGTTGTACATTTTGCGAATCAGGTAATTCACATTTTAGAGAAACTGCGATACTGAATATAGAAGGCGTATAGTTACTACTCAACCTTGACTTCCATGCAAAACACAACGCCTTATCTTCAAGCATTTTAGGACCTGTTGCAACGAAATTTACAAACATTTTTGTGCCATTTTTATGAAGTAATAGAATTCGATATTGTTTCACCTTCCTTTTAGAATCTTTCTCTGTTTGCCATTTTAACTCTAGCGTATGCACATCTGTATTTGAATCGTTTTCTCTTAACCAATGAAGGCCAATGACGGTAACAAACATGCCATGTTTCCCATGCATCGTAAATAAAAGGAACTCTTGAGGGTTGCGATCGGTTTCATTTTTTGTAATTGCAGATGATAACATAGTTTTCTTTTCAGTCACTAACTTCATTTTCTTCTAATTTTATCAATATTCCGCTGCAAAGGATGAATCTCTTCAGCCTGACATTTTCAGGTTCCGTTTCATTTTGTCTGTTGCAAAAATATGAATCTGTGATACTTACATTATACCTGTATCACCTGCAAAAATTCAAAACTTATGAAATTGCATGTAAATGCATGAACCATACTTCGAAAACAGAAGATTGCAAATAAAAGAAGACAAGAAAAAGGAAGCAACGAAATAAAAAAAAATACGCATACCGATATCAGCTGCCTAGTTCGGTTAACGAAAAATTTTCAAACTTGTCTGGAAATTTCCATACCTTAATAATAAACCATATGTGTTTCCTCTGACGTGTACCTTTAAATAGATCAGTTAACATTATGTCAATCTAAAACGAAAATAGAATGAGAAGATATTATAAATAATCAAAGTACTGAAGTATTGACGGAAGTTGATCATTTATTTTTAAATCAACTTATCTTGCATGGCAATTAGTTTCTAGTCTGTATTTGAATTTCGCACTTTTTATTATATGAAATTTTAGACTTTTCCGACAAGAATTTCAGGAAACCCCATATGAATCATGCTGTGTAATATTTAAAGATAGACTTCAAACTATGTATTAGTAATCGAAACAATTCTAAAAATCGTATGGATCCAAGCACTATTGATATCGAACTCAAGTCTCGTTCAACCAGACGCTCGCTGTCTCCGTTAATCTTCGACAAGCAAGAGAGCCTTTCTGCTTGTCGGAGATTTACGGAGACAGCCAAGCGTCTGGTTGAACGAGACTTTATCAAACTCTGGCGTAGGAACACATGAGACTACAATACTATCTAAATTGTTCGTATTATATAAAATCTGACTATTTTCAAAGTGTTTATAGATAAGTGTCCTTGAAAAACAATGCTTCAGCATACATTACACTTCACTTCACTTTCGGTTTGCCAGAGTAACTGCATAGGAGAGTTGATTAAAATCAACTCCCAATAAAAGTGTATGGTCCGCTGCATGTGCGCATATGCATGGATCTGAAACGATACATTTCTATGTTTAAAAAAAACTCATTCCGTTGTAGATTTTCTATCGCAATTGTGTAGAATGGTTTCAAAAGTAAAATACTCTAGTTTCTATAACGAATAAAATTAAAGTTTTTATTTCTATACTGTTATAATTAAAATACATCTATCAAGCTAAAAAACAACAGTACTTTTTTTCTTCCTAACATTAACTTATCTCCAATGTAATCTTTTGTAGACAGTAAAGACTGATTATAGTAATTTAAGAAGGCTGGGTTGTAAATTACAACACATCCCCATTAAACAAAACCTGTACAATGGAAGAGCAAGAAAGCAACCTTAAACTAATAATAAAACACTGAAGTTGATGATGAAATCAATATCAACTATTACATGTGTACCAATCTCGACTTAAGTGATTTTTTAAGTTAGTGAAATGTTTTGAACTTTCCTTAGCAATTGATGTAATCAATTAATAAAAATAATTTATTAAATTGTGTATTAAGATATTTCATATATTATATATACATTTCATATATTATACAAATGCTGTTCAACCTTTTAAGTTTATTATTTTGTTGTAACTTTTGAATTTATTATTTTAACATGTACATGTATATTTTTTCTAAAATAATACTAATCCCTTGTATTGTTCAGAATAGTATCAGAGTTCTGTTTTAATATAAACCAGTAGAGAGTGTAAATATAAAGTTGTAATAAAATGTTCTTTGTTTTGAAATTCATTTAAGTTGTTCTTTTTATACAAAATATAACATGTGGTAATAACAAACAGTGTTCAAAATCAGAAGTCCAAAGAAAAATACAAAACAGGAGCAGAGCAAACACGGATTCTAAAAAAAAATAGAGGTAGGATCAGGTGTTATGGAGGAGTGAGCATCCTCTGATGAACGGTCACACCAGCTCCGTGCTCTTTGTCGTAATCGGGAACAAGAGGCCCAGGGGCCACATCGCTCACCTGAGCAACACTTGCCTTAATTCTGATCAAATTAGCATTACAGTATCAAAATATCTTGACAACTGAGTACAGTAGATCTTGCTAAAAAAAAATTGAAAATCTGCCAAATTTTATCAACCTCTTATTTTTTAGTAAATACCAAGCCCCTTTTGTTGTTGTACCTGTAAGAAGATTTTTCTCTATTCCTATATACCCCCCCCATTTCATGGCCCCATTTTTCTCTAGGGAATCATGGTTTCACTAGACTTAAATCTGCATAACCTTTGCTTTCACACTAAGTACTGAGTTTTGAACCGAACACTTTCCCAGAATAGTTTTAAAGATTTTCTCTTTATATTCCTATGTAAATATTCAAACCGCCATCACGGTCCCGCCCTACCACTAGGGACTGTGATTTTGCAAACTTGAATTTACACTACCCGAGGATGCCTCTACACAAGTTTAAACCCTTTCTGGCCAAAAAATCTTTGAAAAGAAGAGTTTTAAAGATTTTCTCTTTATATTCCTAAGTAAAAATTCATCCCCCATTGTGGCCTCACCCTACCACTGGACTATTATTTAAACAAACTTGAATCTATATGATCTGGGGATGCTTCCACTCAAATTTGGGCTTTCCTGGCCTAATAGTTTTGAGAAGAAGACTTTTATAGTTTTTCTCTATCTATAAAAATTCATCCCCCATTGTGACCCCGCCCTACCCCCAGGGACCATGATTTGAACAAACTTGAATCTACACTTCCTAAGGATGGTTGCATGCCAATTTGAGATTTCTTGGCCAAATATTTTTGAGAAGATTTTTAAAAGATATTCCTATATTAAACTTGATCCCCCAATTGTGGCCCCACCCTACCCCCCGGGGACCATGATTTGAACAAACTTGAATCTATACTATCTGAGGATGCTTCCATTTTAATTTGAGCTTTCCTGGCCTAATAGTTTTTGAGAAGAAGATTTTTAAAGATTTTCTCAATATATTCCTATGTTAAACTTGATCCCCCAATTGTGGCCCCACCCTACCCATGGGAACTATGATTTGAACAAACTTGAATCTACACTACCTGAGGATGCTTCCATTTTAATTTGAGCTTTCCTGGCCTAATAGTTTTTGATAAGAAGATTTTTAAAGATTTTCTCTATATATTCCTATGTAAAACATGATCTCCCAATTGTGGCCCCACCCTACCCCCGGGGATCATGATTGGAACAAACTTGAATCTACACTACCTGAGGATGCTTCCATTTCAATTTGAGCTTTTCTGGCCTAATAGTTTTTGAGAAGATTTTTAAAGATTTTCTCTATATATTCTTATGTAAAACATGATCTCCCAATTGTGGCCCCACCCAACCCCCGGGGACCATGATTTGAACAAACTTAAATCTACACTATCTGAGGATGCTTCCACTCAAATTTGAGCTTTCCTGGCCTAATAGTTTTTGAGATGAAGAATTTGGCTCAGGTGAGCTAAAAAAGGTTAAGTTTACAATACAATAAGTTGTTAAAGTTGGTTTCTGGAAGAAGAGACTTTGAAAATTTTCTTAATAAATATTGACAATTTTTTTACTTTTTTAATCTTTAGTTTTTAAGATCTGTGTACAAACATAGAATTGTGAGCAAATCTCTGTATCTTGCTTATAATTCGAAGCTTAACATTCAAATATGGTTAGTAAATAGAAATTGTAAACAATTAGAACACAAGAAACATGCACTATAACAAATAAAGAACACAATTTATTTTTTCGAAATGAATCATATATATACATGTACATGTATATACCTACATATTTCCGACAGCAATATCAAACTCTATTTAAACTGAATAAACTTGAGAAAATGCCGAGCATCTCAACAAAACCTATTGCATTAATCTACCATTACGCAAAATATAATGCCGAATTACCGATATAATGAATTGTATTTCAGTACTTTTTTGATACATCAGATTTTGCTTAATTTGCGCACGTAAACAGTTAACTGTTTGATTTACCGAAGTCTCTGTTTGATTTGATGCGTAAAAATCACGAAATACAGACGATAGTTCTCAGGTTACAAAGCATAAATAATGAAAACGAAACGAAAATCAGAACAAGCTAACACCATCGTCATGTGTGAAAACTGTCAACGCATTGAAATATTTAGCCTCAATTTACTTCACAAAATCGGCACCGATATATTTTGCATGTTTCAAAAATTTCCGTTCATTCGCAAACTGTTGCACAACAAGCAAATTCATCATAGTCAGATCGACCCTTTTTCGTATAATGTCATGGCTGCTTTAAACACAGAACCTCGTTTTAGGTGTATGGAATACGAGTCTTGGTAAAATGGGTACGCAAACCCGAGCCGTGGCAAAAAAAAAGCCGGGACAGATCGGCAATCGTCAATTCCAAATACGCATTATTTTGCAGCAATATTTACAGCAAATACAAATATACTGGTCCATCAAATATCCTGAAATTTTAATGAGATTGGCAGATTAATAACTGCCTATCTTTTGTTTTGCCCAGGCCAAGTCTTGTCTACCCAATTTACCGGATGCCGAATCCGAAGCTATTAAACTGATTGAAACACGCCTTTCCTTTATTATTATTTTCGTAATAACTCAGATTTGAAACAGAATTAGACCTTAATTTTTGCAATTTATATTTTCCTTCCCATAAGGATAATTTATGCTTAACTACGTTGAATTGGAATCAGTAGTTCTTGAGAAGAAGATTTTTTAAAATGCACCCCCCTTTTTCTACAGTTTCAAGGTTTTCTCCGCTTTGAATACAGATCGGACTTTTATTTCTGCAATTTATATTCGCCCTCCCATAAGGATGCTTTGTGCCAAATTTGGTTGAAATTGGATAAGCGGTTTTAGAGAAGAAGTTCAAAATGTAAAAAGTTTACAGACGGACAGACAGACGGACAGACGGACGGACAGACGGACGGACGGACGGACGACGGACAAAAAGTGATCAGAATAGCTCACTTGAGCTTTCAGCTCAGGTGAGCTAAAAACGGAAAAGTCCATTGCCAATTAGGTGATTAATTATGGTCTAACAATTAATATGAAAAATGTCAGTTTGCATGTGACCCAGTGGGAGATTGTAATGTTGAAAAGGTCGCTGTATCAACTATAGAACTTACGAAAAATCGATAGGCTATTGTTAATTATAAGGGGTATGTGTCTTCGGAACTCTGTAACTAGAATATCATATGCTCCCATTAAACACAAAACACCTCTTATTTACTTCTTATAAGACCCAACACCAATTTCTAGGGAGATTACTAGATAGGACGTGTAAAATTTTCTACATAGTGGTTTTTCGACTCTCTCATCCATTTCACATTATTTTGTAGCTTTTTAGACACCTTTTAACACATTTCCTGCAAAATGTTGACAATAAGTACAAAATGCATGCCACAGTTTTACATGTCATAAACTTTCCGGTGTATACATATAATTCATTATTTTCCCCATCCACCTACTTTTCGTGTCATTATACCTCCCGTATGTAATTTGCAATTTTACTGTGCTAAGCCAACCCAAAAGTCATACCCACAAGTTTTGTATTTAACTTTTGATTCTCATGTACTTAACATTAACAATTCTCAATTTTTCAACAGAAAAAATAGACTGATTCTCTAATCGAAACAGTTCCTCGCTACCTAACATGTGAAGTATTAATTTTTTTTTTGTAAATTATTTTTATCTATTTGTTTTGCACGTGCGATAATATAAAAATATGACTTTTGTTCCATTCATAAAATGAATTACATATCCAGCAAACTATTACATGTAAATATATCCTTTGGATACTGTATTAAATGCCTTATCAACCTCGTAAAATACTTTAAGAGTTTTGAAATTTTACAAAAAATCGTTGTACAAAAAAAGGTCGGCAATAGCAGTTTTATATTTTTGCGATTTAAAAAACAAAAACAAAGAAATCGCAAAATGTAGTAGATAATAGGAATCTACAATATTGTTAGCATTAACATATATTTAAAATTTTAATATATACATATTTTACAATATATCATAAATTCAGTAATTCTATCATATTAAAGGAATGAGTTGTTGGTTTCACATAGCTTTTATATATTTTATATTTGTATTTGAATTTATCTGCAAGTGAAAAAGTAAAAAAAAACTGTAAAAAAAATCAAAATACGTGAATTTTGACAACAATATAAACTTGCTTTTTAAATCTTTCATAATTGACTTTCGAAAACTGACTTTGTACTAACAAAAGTTCACGGAGACATCTAGTTAATAAACAATATACATATGTATTATTTTCATGGTTTTGATACAGTTAACTTTAAAAAGTCGGATACTGAACGCCAATTATTAAATATTAATCAATTATAATAGTAATGAATGCTTTAAAAAAATCGTTTTGCAAAGTTGTCTATACTCTTGGAAAGTTCGATTAATGTTAAGAGTTTTCATTGAAGCCGTTTTGCTCAAAGAAAGGTTTTAATTTTCTCCATTATTACTGTTCTACATATTGGACAGAGTTCCAGCTTGTCGGCACATTCCTCGCAGGTTGCCAAGTGACAACATGGACGAAACGTTATCATAACCCGATTAGCATAACAAACTTTACAAAGCAACTGTTGTCTTATTCTGTGAGCGTCGTCATTCATCTTTTGCATTTCATAACGAAGAAGTTCACAATTTGGGGACAATTGCAGATGCTTTTCGGTCACATCTTCATGAAACTCCAATGTCATTTCAAGTCCACAACAAAAACATGTCACAGTGTTTCCTGAACCTGGATAAAAAGATGTGTTATCAATCACAAATGCAAAAGTATAAGGGTATAGACACAGGTGCCATCCCTTCTTTTTTTTTTTATCCCTAACCCCCAAGAGGGGATCTGATTTTTTTTTCAAAATGTTTGTTTTAAGTAATTTTGTGCAATGAATGTATACATTAGATTATAAATATGTCATAAAAGGTTAATTTAAAGAAATAATGTCCCGGGAATCTAGATACTTGGGGTGGGGGTGGAAGGGGTGGCCGGTCCTGTCCTCAAGCACCTGTGGTTAAGATTGTAAATGTATGTCTCCATAACACAAATGAACGTAGATATCAATCGGTGGTTCACTATCCGATCAAATACATGTAAGTTGCAGATTCTCATTTCGAATATACATTACTACTTACTAGTATATCACATGCATCAACAGTATGCACCATCCTAATCTAAAGTGGAGTTTTGCGTCTTAAAAACTGATTACATCGTATCAGGTGCCAACATCTTTAATAATAAGTGAAATAATCATACAACGGAAAAGGTCTAATTAAATTGGTTATATACAGATATTTTTATATATTATATATCTTTAACATATTTTTGGCTATTCAGAGAAAAAAAATCGCAATTTAAAAAAAAAAAATTATCATACTTTTGGGATAGTGTATCCTATTTGCGTTTTACTATATAATTAATGTAGTTTTACAGGTATCAAGTGCATACAATTTCTTCTCTCGTGTGAGATAAATAAATGCATTTTTTTAAATATGGTAAATATAAGCATCCTCTTATTTCATAACAGATGTCAAAATCTTTAATAAAATTAGGTTAGAAAAAATTATTTAAGCCGTATTGACATCACCAAATGACAATCAAACACAGCGATTTTTTGACATAGTCTCTCACCTTTGCAGAAGAATCCAGATTTGGCCAAATTGGGTGCTCTTTGTTTGAGATTTCCCGTGGCCATTTGGAATGACGCTTCTCGCAACAGTGCTTCGGTATAATCTGAGTGTCTGGCAGACGATATGATTTCAGGATCCCGTAGATAGGCGGAATCAGACCGAGCTTGCACGTTAGCCTTCTGCTCTGACTGCAAGGCGTGGATACACTTTGGATTCTTTTTCAAATGTTCTTTCAACGGATTGTCTCTTTCCGACCAATTGTCATGGCTTACGCCACACGCGAAGCATGCTGTTTTGGAGTTGTATCCTATAGTAAAAATATTTCCGGACATTTGGTATAGAGTTTAAATACATATCTGCATTATAAAACTCTTCAAAAAAATACTTCCATAACAAACACAAAAAAATTATTAAAACCATGCACAATGCCTCGTCCTTTTATGAAAAAAATATTGATATCATTGTGATGAAGATAAATTATTATACAAATATTAAACTGTCTTTGATGATTCATCTACAAAAGTAAATTCATATCATTCTATGGTATCTGCCATAAAAAACTGATGTGTAATTTTTTTTGTTTGCTATTTTTTTAAGTGTTATTTTATCATTTATGACATTATTCTATCACTTAAACAAAAATCATATCTGTCAAATAATTCCTCCAATGATTTTTTTAAAAATTGGCAAAATAATTTGAAACAATGTATAACATCTATTTAGTGCTTATCATACATGTATTTCATATTTCCAAACTGAATAATTGTGTAAAAACGTAAGCATTGCAAAGCACAGCATTGCATACATTTAACGATTATTATAAATTAAGCATGTTAAACTTTATTCAAATAAATAACGGACATTAAATTTTATTCGTTCGTGATCAAATAGACTTTCGAAACTAAAGCGTCAAGAACGATAAACATTGTAGTAAAGAAATCGCAATCGTAACTACTCGACCGTTTTTCGCCAGCGGAAAAGATCGCATTTTCTCGGGTCTTTCCGGCAGAGAATTTGCGAATTTTATATAATAACAAATCTTTTCTTTGAATTTAGCTTCATTTTTTTCCAAAACAGGTACTCTCTTTTCGTTTATTCAAAATGCATGTTAAATAGACATATAGCATTATAAATAATATCTACATGATAAATCTACTTTCGTTTTGATTTTTTTTTTAAACAATACATCCTCTTAAATATTTTTAAAACAATTTACAAATACAGTCTAGGCTCAAAGACATTATTTAAATATTGTTTAATGCCCTATTAATTTTTATAGCGTTTATCACAAACCTTCATAGAAAAAGCCAGCTTCAGCTAAAGCTCTGGCCATTTTCATTAGACCGTTGGCAGAGGGGTCACTGAATGATAGTACACGAGTTTCCTCATTTCTATAGGCGGGATAAAAGTACCGAGGACGAGTGGGTTCCAAACATGATTTCACATGTACATCACCATACCCACCATTTGAAAGATTAGTAAATGCCATGTTTACATAATCCTTCACAAAATGGTCGCCATAGTCGTTACTAAAAACACTTCCGGGTCTCGTGTATCTATTTTTAACCCTCTTATATAAACAATCTATGTTCTGAAAAAAAAAATGCTGCTGTAGTTAAAAAAAGGATCCATGTAGAAAATGATGTCATTGTTCGATTGTTCGTCAAATAGCAGGCCTCCAAAATTTAGGACACCAAAATATCCTTGAGATATCAATGTCATGCAGGGATCTATACGGGAGTGGATAGGTCTGCCCCCCCCCCCCCACCCACACCCCCACCCCTCCCCCCCTACATCCCTCGGAAATTCCTAACTTATTGAATTTAAATGGTAAATTAGATTTAGCAAAACTAAGCTTTACCCCCTGCCAACATCCCCGACAAACATAACTGGCCTTTGAACCGCCCTCCCCTTCGGAAAAAATACTGAATCCGCGCATGAATTTGGCGAGATCAGAGTACATCATGTTCAAAACATTGCAATTTTTAAAATTGAACATTGATTTCAATAAAATGCATTTTAAATTCTTTTATAAAGGCAAACAATGAACAAGTCCCAGCGGATATCAAATTCGTGAGATGCATATCTGTTGTTTAAATATATATATCTTCCTCCTAAAATGTACTTTGCGCATGCAAGATAACACATGTCAACATGTAATAATAGTACATTATGTAATAAGTTAAAACATGTAATAATAGTAATAAGTTAAAACTATGTAATATACTATACATGAAAGTAACATATATTCTAAAATATTCTAAATCAGTTATTATTTATTTACTAACGCTAGTATCTGACATTGTTCATGTAAGTTGTATCCAATTTTTCATTACATCAAGATGCGACCTAACTTTTTGATATGCGTTTTATGGGCTGTAAAATGCATGACAGTAGGACAGTTTTTAAATGTGCAATGAAAGTGTATTTCAATAAGCAAAAAAAAAAAATATCATAATTCAAACTTTTCATATCATGATTCGCCTTTGAGAGAAATTATGGAAATTAATATATTTTATCTTTTTCAATGAAAAAAGAAAAATGAATGCAGGAATATAATAATAAACCATTAAAAATCAAAGAACTAAATGTATAAAATAACTATAATGATTTAACAAATTAGTTTCTTAATGCGAGTTGCAAAAATCCAGCCAAGAAAATACAATATAATATCGAATTTCGCAGTTTGTATTAATAAAAAAATAATGCAGATAAACTGAAATTCCCTGCTCTCCTTTTTCCATATTTTCAGTTCTAATATTCCGTGCGTTATGAAATGAAACAGAAATGCAATGTCAACTCGGCATGATTGTGGATGGGGAGGGTGGGTGGAGATAAACTCTAGAATATACACAGTATGATACAGTTACTCAAAAAAACAACAGACTGTGTTATTTCCAGTTGACCCTAAGCGCGAATCCAGAAAATTTATGCAGGGAGCGTCTGTACCGGTGTGTGTGTGTGTGTGTGTGTGTGTGTGTGTGTGTGTGTGTGTGTACGGTGGGTGGGTGTGTGTGTGTGTTCGAGGTGGGGGAGGGGGTCCTAGGCCTATCTCTGGTAATTTTACGCTGTACAAATTTCCAATATACAGACCCCCCCCCCCTTATGGTTCGGTGCATGTCCTCTTCTTTCTTTCTACAATACAAAACAAATCAAAGAATGTCTCACCTAGATAATAGAATCCATCTTGGGCAAGTCTACCGGCTTGTTTTTTCAGATTTTCTGGTGCACTATCAAATGACAGGATACGAGTTTTCACACTTGCATATGCAATGTTTTTTATCCGTGCAGAGTCTTCATTCTGCAGACCCTCTGCCATAGCAGACCAATTAACTAAAAATAGCAAAGGGGAATTTTGCGTTACATATCGACAATATACACAAAGAAAGATAACTCTTAGTTCTCCGTTGACTGAATACAGGTGTCTTTTAAAACAACACTAAGTATACATTATAGTAGCAAAAAAATTCAGAGCCATACATCGAGGCAAGATACATAAAGTTTGATTCAGGCATGTAGTAATCCCCCCCCCCCCTTTTTTTAAGGAGACATTTTCTTTATTTTCTGGACCCCCCCTCCCCATGTAATAATAAATGGAAGAGAAAATAAGAAACTGAATAATGAAATTGAAGTTACCAGGAGTACTCAACCCCCCCCCCCCCCCCCCCCCCCCCCCCCGGTAGGTTCCTTATAGGAATTTTATATTTTGAGAGTTTACCTTTTTTCATTTTTTTTCTTCTCTTTTTTTTTGTTTTTTTGCGAAGATTTTTTGGTAAGATTGCCCCACCCCCCACCCCCCACCCCCACTTTAAAAACGATGCTACATGTACGTGCTCGTGTTTATGTCGAAGTATTGTATTGTTTATTACCAAGAACCATACGATTCATAGGTTTAACATATATACATAAATAAAGTGAACAAACATATGTAGACATTTTTTTAAAAACATCACAATCTTGTATTTGACTGCGTGTGTACATAGCAGTGTGCAAAATGTACATGACAAAAGTAAACAGGATAATGAACAGTATATTTTCAAAACAGAAACAATAATTATATTTTTATCATAATTTTGAGCATTTATGTAGGTATTTTCCCAAATTGAACAGCCCTTTGATATTCTTTGTTGAAAGTAATTGAATAAGTTTAAAGATAGAAGACATTCATAATAATATTTTTTATATACAACTTTCTTATTTCCTCATAAAGGTAACGTTAAGACATACTTGTATGCTTAAAAATCAAGCATGGGCCTTTTCACCCCTCTGGAAACAACACGCATTCAAATTCAAAACACATCGTATGATTACAACAAGGGACAGTCAGAAATTTTACACTTTGCTTTTTATTTTATGAAACAAATCCAGCTCTGTCGCCCATTTTTGAAAAATATTAAGTAAATTTCTTACGAAAAAGATGCATTTTTAAGAATTACTAGAGACGTGATATTCTCTCTCTCTCTCTCTCTCTCTCTCTCTCTCTCTCTCTCTCTCTCTCCATCAGCTTTTCCATTTGCTTGAAACACATTTCGTGATATATACAGTCAGGGTAAATCTTATGCTTTTTCGAGCATTACTGTAAAATTAAAACAATTCTTTTTTATGTTTAAATAAAATGAATTGTTTTGATTTTGACTATTTACTGGAATCAGTTAGTCTAATGTTTTAGCAATTGGACTTTCGATTCTTTAAGTTTAGATTTAAAACCTAACAGCTTTTAAGCAGTTGGCATTAATATAAGTGATGCCTTTTTTTTAAAGCTATACACGCTATAATTTGCGTCATTTTTGAATGACAGTGAAAACGCATGTGTTTGTCTACTTATAAAAGTTATCCTTAATCTGTAAATTACAAGGGTGAATTCCATCTCGTTACAAAGATATAGATTTTTAATTGTTTATTTTCCTGCCAAGAAAATATACCTTTTCATGAATATTGATGAAGGAAGAGCAAACCCACCTCATTGCGCATGTCCGCGGAGAACTAGGTGGTCGTTATTGTTTGCCTAATTAGATATCCAACTTGATTTTTAATATGCTTAACAGTTGTTAATTTGAAATACATACATGTATATGAGTAAAATACGCTTGCCATCCACGATATACCCTTACTTCTGCATTAACACTTATAGGATCTATAAATAGCACATAGGGGAAAAACACAGGTCTACGTCATTTCTTTAAAGGAATTATTCATATCTACTCACAGGCTTGTATTTTTTTCTTTTGTTTGTACTCGTATATCGGACAAATTTATGCTTTACTGAAAATATCCGTTCCTTTGTGAAACTATCACAATTATGAAGATGTTGACCCTTCACCAGTTTTGGTATGATAGGCTAAATTTAGCTGTCGATATCACGTGATAGATTGATATTCACGAGGAGGCATTACTTTCCTGGCAGGAAAATAAATATTTTTTATTGTTTAATATTTGATATATTTGTTACGTGATCGAATAGAGCATTATAATTAACAGAATAAAGGTAACTTTTATTAGTAATCAAACACATACATTTTCCCCTTTATTCAAAATTGACGCAAATTATAGCGTGTATAGCTTTAAATTTTCAAAACATATATTTGCCTATATAAGGTAGAGGCTAAAAAGGGCGAAACTCATTTTCATGTATATGCAAGTGTCCCTTTAACTCCGAATCTGGTGAGCATGATCCTCTAGCGAACTAGGGCTAGTAGTAATTGTGAACAGTACTTTTGCAAATAAATATGTAAGATTAATATTAAAATATGAAAAAAATATATTGTGATGACAACGATAAATAGTTATAAAATACCCATTGGAATAGTTCGTAATATAAAGTTTTTCTTGCACTCGAAAATCTTTGGCAGACCAATGGTTTTTTCTTGAATCTTGTGATAAATATGATCAACATACGCATGTTAACTCCACCAATCCGCGGCCGCGCGTAAGAAGAAAAAAACCCAATTCCCTCTATTATTTACTATTAGACTCTATAAATGCTACAACCCATATGGAATGATTTTTTAATTAAGGTCAGACTCGACCTATCTTCCATTTTTTCTATTATTTCCTATTTCCACAATTTGAAGATTTCCATTAAGTAATTCCATAATTATGTTTTCATGTTATATGATACTTTTTTAATTAAGTTATAAAGAGTTCAATTTAAAATATATGAATATTAATATGACTTTATTTATTTTATTGCTATTTTATGGAAAATTCTAACTATTCTAGTTCCTAAAATAGCCTGGAACCATGAAATTTTGGGAAGTAACAGGTTTGAATGTTAATGAATAAGGAATAATATATCAAGGAAAATTATACAAAATTGATGAACGTCTCGTGTCCTTAAGTAGTTTGTTGCAATAAAAGCTCTTTTACATACGGTAAAACATATATCAGGAAGAATCATGTTCCACTCACGTTAAAAATATTTTCATTTTGTTAATAAGATAACTTCCTGTACTATAAAAATAACAAATACATATAATACAGGGTATTATTTCATTATTATAAAAAGAAATACTTTAACGTCATGAGCCCGTGAGAAGAACGGTACATTTTCACCTTATTGACGTGTCACATCCACCTCGGCCAAAGTTTTAACTGTAGATCTAGACCCGTGGAACCCAACCGACTAAATATCAGGGCTCACGCTGCCCATCGCTTTTCGTTGCTTTTTGCGATTTTCCAAAATTAAATCTAAGTAACTTGGAGTGGGCGGCTAGGAGTTTGAAAAATTACGCACTTTGAAAAACATTTTCAATGTGCATTTATTTTTGGACCTAGCACGCTTACCACTGAATATGAAAAAAACAAGGGTCAAATACAGAATAGGACAAAAAGAGTTCTTGTGTGAAATAATTTTAGTGTAGTGATAAAAAGTTATTATTTATATAGTTAATCAGGTTACATAATAACGGAGTGTTGACAGTAGTTCTTCCAGCAAATTAAAATTAATTTTTGTTTTAGTTGTTTTTTTTTTTTAATCATAAAAGGATCGAAAAGTATTTTTCGTATTTTGACAAAAAAGGATGAAAAATAAATAGATCAAATATTCATCGACAGCTTGACAGATCGGAGGGTTGACAGGTCGATGAGATAACAGGTCGACGGGTAGACATGTTGACAGATCGACGATTTAACAGGTTGATGTGTAGGCAGGTTGACGGGTTGACCGGAAGACAGGTTGACAGGTCGATCGATGTTTAACAGGTCGACGGGTTGATAGGTTGACAGTTGGATGGGTTGACAGGTAGACAGGTTGAGGGGTAGACATGCCGACGGGTTGACGGGTTGACAGGTCGACCTGTCAACCTGAGTTGACAGATAATTGATGATTTTTTTATATTGACTTTATCTAAATATATATTAATTATATTTTATATTTCGATAAAGCATCGTTATTAATGTATAATTATAACAAATTGAATTACTTATCATAAATTCGAGGGAACTATTCAGTTTGTCTTATACTGAACTTGACCCAAAACAAGCTTGGAATGTATTTTCAACTAAACGTCAAGTCGTTGCTTTTTTGTTCAAAGTTTAATCATGTAATTATGAAAAGCAGAAGACGTACACTACAATGTAAATAGCTACATGGTCGTTATAGAAGTTTCGTTTATACCTTAATTTTATTCACATGCAATTGTTTATTTTCCCCCACTATCCATGTTTTTAATGCAAATTGGTTGTTAAAATGCATTTTAATGTTTGTTTAAAAAATCGAAGCATATCAAACCCTAATCATTACAGGAATAACATCTTATAAAACTTTATCGCACAACTTCATTTCGAAGAAAAAAAGTTTCTTTAAAGAATATATACTAGTAATTATTCATTTTTTTCAATTTTTTTTTATTCATCTATATTGTATACTCAGATATTCTCAGTTGAACTTCAACAATTGTGTAATACTATGTGCTGTAAAAGTGGGTTCAATCTCGACGGAAAACATCAGTCAAATCAGAAAAAAAGTATGAACACAGCACAAAAGAACCATTTTTTAAAATATTCCTTCAAGTTCTGTTCATAATAGAGATTGATCTCAATTAAATCATTTTAACTAGTAAAGTTTAAATCCAGAGAACGTTGTTATGGGAATACTTTTACTGTAGTAACCGGAACCGTGGTACCGTTTGACCCACACTCTGTCACCGGTCCGTAGATGTAAGATGACCAGGTTGGTTCCGGTCTGGTAAATGGCAATGCTACTGTCACTTTCGTACATGTAATAAGCCATGGCCGTGACCTTACTCGATCCATTCAACACTATGTCTAACCAGATGGATTTTTGATAATAAGACTGAACAGAGACATAGAACACATATAACCCCGCTGTAGGCGCTGTAAAGATACCAGTACTGGGGTTGTAGCCTGTTCCGTCACTGTAGATTACTACGGGGAACACTAGGGTGTCTCCTGTCCAATCATTATTATATGATGATATACCCGCTGTAAACGCATGGTGGTTACTTTTACCTACAATTCATAAATTACATATATTAACTTATTGTAAATGAACTGTTGATAATTAAGCTTTATAGGCATATATATAGTTTTATAGAGTTATTTAAATGAATTTAAATAAATTTAAATGAAGCTCTATTTTTTTAAGTCCATCGTGCATGCTTTCAAAATAAGAAAAAATTAATATGACATAAATAAGTTTTGAACAGTAAATGAATAAAATGTTGGTAGATAGGCGTAATTATTTCGCATACAAATGATAAAACAGTAACACTTCATCATACAACCCTAATCTTTCATAATATTTAAATTAATTACATACCCAGCGAAGTCAAAGTTAAACTACTGATATATTCTTAACAGAAATATACATGATTCTACGAAACGACCAGTAACTATGAAAGAAGGTGTTGCAAAACACTGGGACTATTCCCTAGCGTAGAAAGGACCTTTAAATATCCATATCGCTTGAGAGCCACATCTAAATATAGACACATTACGTAGACGACTATATTTACATAGCGGGTATGTTCCGTACGGAGGCAAAACAACCAAACATTTTACGTGCATTTCTATCGAACACGACAGCCACCAAATACAATTAGAAAGATAACCATATACATGTTTTCTGTATTCGAATGTTAACATATCTCAATTTGATATCTACTGTCCAGAGTGTTTAAAATATCATTCTTGAGATATATGAATAAATCTTATTCTGGCTCTTCAAATCCGTCAAAGTTGTAATTATAATCATCATATGTTTCTATAGTATCTAAATAAACGCGAAGTCTAGTAAAAAAGTACAATTTTTACGTACATATTTTCAGTAACCTATTGCTTCATCACCCATTCAAACTTTCTAAAATGATTTTGTTTGCTTTTAACAACCTGTACATGTATCTTTGAAATCAGCATACCCGTTATTTCATAAAAAGGGTTGAAAATCTACCTCTATATTGATGCATACTAAGTACATTGCTTTAAAATCTCTTGTTCAGAAGAAAATGTTTTTCAAGTTTATACCGGGGACTTCACACAGTAATGTTGAGAAAAATATAAGCAGGCATGCACAATATTACATTAACAATAGTTTAAATAACTTTATTCTGACATTCTTAAATTATCTCTATACATTACCTTTCCATGCTATTAAAAGAAATAAAATTTAAAAAAAAGTTCTAACTTTTTCGGGATTCGAACCCAGTCAAAAATATAAGACACGATCTTAGTCTATTCTATCTGCGTTACCACTCGACTAATCTAGACATGCATTAATAGGGAAAATTTAATACGTCGTTTTTAGACTTCAAAGGTATTAATGATTTTTTCCAAAAGTCAGATTTATTAAAAATATGCCTCTTTGAAACAAAAATCGGAAATGGCAGATTACAAGAAATTGTCTTACTCTAAACGTTAAGATTAAATTAGTTTTGTTTCAAGGAGGCATTTTTTCACAATGATGAGGATTACCCTTTTATATAGTGTGAATTCTGCCATATTTGTCTGTGTAACCATTTTTAAATTTATTTCATGGTCTTAAATAAGTTAGAACAACTTCCCAAATAAAATTCTACACTGCTTTATGTACAACGTTGCATGGGGAAAAAATTACATCGAATTCTGTAACTTTGATTTTTCTATTTTATCTGCAACTCCTTTAGGGAAAATTTACATACTAGGAACTGCAACCCCTTTTTTTCAATGAAATAAGTTTGAATTCACCATCATGATTGTCTATTTACAAAAGGGTGTATGCAGTAATTATTTTACTAGCCGTCGGTGTCTTTGGAGTGTAACAAGACAGATGATTTCTAAATTTTTTAAAAATACAATGTTGGTTAAATGATGTCAGTTGTTTTTTCTCACAAGTTAATGACACACTGTGTAAATGAGGTTCCAATTCCCAACAATATTGTTATAACATAGAAAGTTCGATGTTGATAGTTAAAATATTTTTTTTATTTAAAACTTCACTTTTGGGAGAAGACGTTAGCCATTATGTAAAAAAAAAAAAACAATTGTCATGAGGAAACGGAACCGACAATATGTAATTCATCTAAACGACAGACAACTGCTGTGTGAACCTTCACATTATATAATAAATCTTCTTAGTTTTACTGTTCATTGAAGAAATAAGCGTATCAAAGGATCTTATTTAAATCAATATGACTAATTTAATACTAATGTGCAGAAGAAAGTTACACATATGAAATCAGCGATAAAAATTTTTGTTTGAATTCAAAACGCAATAATTTTTTAGCTTACCTGAGCTGAAAACTCAAGTGAGCTATTCTGATCACATTTTGTCCGTCGTCCGTCTGTCTGTCTGTCCGTCTGTAAACTTTTTACATTTTGAACTTCTTCTCTAAAACCGCTTATCCAATTTCAACTTAATTTGGCATAAAGCATCCTTCTGGGAGGGCGAATATAAATTGCAGAAATAAAAGTCCGATCTGTATTCAAAGCGGAGAAAACCTTCAAACTGCAGAAAAAGGGGGCGCATTTTTAAAAATCTTCTTCTCAAGAACTACTGAGTCCAATTCAACGTAGTTTAGCATAAATTATCCCTATGGGAAGGAAAATATAAATTGCAAAAATTAAGGATTAATTCTGTTTCAAATCTGAGTTATTACGAAAATAATAATAAAGGAAAGGCGTGTTTCAATCAGTTTAATAGCTTCGAGTTCGGCATCCGGTAAAATGGGTAGGCAAGACTTGGCCTGGGCAAAACAAAAGATTGGCAGTAATTAATCTGCCGATCTCATTAAAATTTCATGATTTTTGATGGACCAGTATACTTAGCTCACCTGAGCTGAAAGCTCAAGTGAGCTTTTATGATCACAGTTTGTCCGTCGTCCGTCCGTCTGTCAGTCCGTCTGTAAACTTTTCACATTTTGAACTTCTTCTCTAAAACCACTTAACCAAATTCAACCAAATTTGGCTCAAAGCATTCTTATGGAAAGATGAATATAAATTGCAGAAATGAAAGAAAAATTTTCACTAAAAACGTAGAAAACCTCAAAACTGTAAAAAAAAAAAAAAAAAAAAAAAAAAGGCTGGGGGGTGCATTTAAAAAAATCTTCTTCTCAAGAACTACTGAGGCAAATTCAACGTTATTTAGCATGAATAATTTAAGTGCTAATTCTGTTTCAAATCTGAGTTATTACGAAAATAATAATAAAGGAAAGGCGTGTTTCAATCAGGGTTCGGCATCCGGTAAAATGGGTAGGCAAGACTTGGCCTGGGCAAAACAAAAGATTGGCAGTTATTAATCTGCCTATCTCATTAAAATTTCAGGACATTTGATGGACCAGTATATTTGTATTCGCTGTAAATATTGCTGCAAAATAATGCGTATTTGGAATTGACGAATGCCGATCTGCCCTTGCTTTTATTTTGACACGGCCCGGGTTTGCATACCCATTTTACCAAGACTCGTATTTCATAATTCTAAAACGAGGTTCTTTCAATTGTTTAAAGCAGCCATGACACTATATGATAAACGGGTCGATCTGACAATGATGAATTTGTTTGTTGTGCAACAATTCGTGTACGAAGGGAATCTTTGAAACATGCAAAATACATTAGTGCCGATTTTGTGAAGTAATTTGAGGCTAAATATTTCAATGCGTTGACAGTTTTCACATATGACGGTGGTGTTAGCTTGTGATTTTCGTTTCGTTTTCATTTATGCTTTGCGTTAACCTGGGAAATGTCGCTTGTATTTCCTGATTTTTACGTATCAAATCAAACAGAGACTTTGGTAAATCAAACAGTTTACTGTTTACTTGCGCAAATTAAGCAACATCTGATGTATTAAGAAAGAACTAAAATGCAATTCATTCAGGCTATCGGTAATTCTGTATCATCTTTTGCGTAATGGTAGAATAATGCATTATGTTTTGTTGAGATGCTCGGCATTTTCTCGAGTTTATTCAGTTTAAATAGAGTTTAATATCGCTGACGGAAATATGTAGGTATATACATGTATATGATTCATTTTGAAAAATAAATTGTGTTCTTTATTTGTTATAGTGCATGTTTCTTGTATTTAATTGTTTACAATTTCTATTTACTTACCATATTTGAGTGTTAAGCTTCGAATTATAAGCAAGCAAGATACAGAGATTTGCTCACAATTCTATGTTTGAACACAGATCTGAGGCCATTCATTTTTTGTCCATTTTAAATGCCGAATAGGAAATACCAAATTAAAAATCTTAAGCTGCATGATTGTAATAAATTCATGTGAACAAAATATGACTCAAACCTAGCAAAATTTTGAGCTCATCGTGCTTATAATTCTAAGATTGACGCTGAAATTTTGATTGATCATTAGAAATTCTATATGAATTAGAGTATGTTAAATACTTGTACACAAAAAATTAAAGAATGATATGCTGTATATAACTACTCTCTGGGGCCCCCTCTTTATTCAATGAATAATGTGAAATGTGAGTAAATAAAAACGACATCGTTAACACAGTTTCCATAATTCTGACACATTTCTGTTGCGGGGATAAAGTAATTATCGCTATTCCTAAGAAAATATCACAGCGGAAAATTATCCTGGTTTGTACGCGAAGTAAATAACAGTCATTTAATTATAATAATGAAGAGGACAAATAGAATTTTTGAATGCTTTTAATTTGAGGAATTGAGCACATTGAGGTACAATTTTCTTCTTTACATCTATACATGTTGAAATTTTTAAAATGAAAAACAATAACTATTATATTTTTTTTTAAATTACAATAAATAGTAAGTAGTTGATGAAAAAATTTACCTATATGCTCTCATATATTTTGATCGCTTTACAAAGTGGGGGGGGGGGGGGGGGGGGAGAACGAAAATATAGGGAATTGGAAGTTAACAACTTAACGGTGTACCCCTACCAAATGTTTAGTTTTATATCTTGCGTAGGATTTTCTTATTCTGGTAAAAAATAGTATTTCATGAAGGTACAATGTCAAAGATTACGTTTATGCAAAAATAAGTGTAAAATTCGAATACTTTACAATATTTATTTTTTGTTATTCTACCGAGGGACCATAGGGCACACTATCTTTTGGACGCCCATTGTTGCTCAGGTGAGTGATGTGGCCCCATGGGCCTCTTGTTTATACTGCATATCATATACTTTTTCTATAATTTAGTCTCCTCGGTATATTTCGAGATATTTCATTGAAAAAAAATAAATCCAAGACATTTTCTCCGATATCGCAAATTATATTATTAAGTTTTTTATATTCATTTCCCAATGCACACATTTTTAAAGATATATTCTTGAGCCAACCGAGATCCCAAAAATGTAGCAAATAAATTTTGGGGTACTACTTCTAACAACGATTCAAGGATTTTAATTATTAAACAAAGATTCAAATGATTAACAACAAGCAATACTGTTCATAATTAATACCGATTTTACATTAATGTTAAAAACTCTCGTTAATAAAATTAATCCAGCACTATACGCAACAAAATATGAAGGAATTTTTTGTTGGAAATCAGGGACCAAACGATTAATTAACCACCGAATAGTAACTCAGTGTTAAGAATATTTTTTATGATGGTTGATCATAGTAAATCTTGTAGAACTAAAATAACTATTTTTGAAAACTATACATGTATTTAGAGCAAAGTTGCATGTCTGCACCCACGTAAAGCTAAAATTCCTAACAAGATATACATGTATGTTAAATATTGCCAAAACAAAAGATAAAATGGTTTTGAGTTGGTCTTACATAATGAATGATATATTTGCGTTTAAGATCATATTTCAAATTCAAAAATTTGAAGTGTACCTTGGATTGGACTTCGATTAATTCAAAAAGTTAATAAATTAAATGAAACAATTAATGCTATTTTAGTATTGATGGAAAGAACTTTTCAGAACGGGGTGCCAAGAAACGGGTTGACTAATTGACATCAAGGCGGAAAGTGTAGGGTGAGTTAACCATTTGGCAGATACTTTGAATCTGACAACTTTGGTTTAAATTATGCAAATAAATATGCATAACCTAGCATGTTTTAATTTTATACATTTTCATACCACGACAGATTGGTAGTAAAACTTAGACATTAGTTTGTAAACATTATTTCAGTAATGAACAAGTTCTACGTCAATATGGATAAATGATGTATGCATAAAACGGAGAAGTTTAATTGGGGTTCCCCGCCTCTTTATAATGTTTTTCAAAACATTCGTTTATCTGAAGTACTTATTTGGGACAGTAATATAATTTTTACTGAAATACACTAAATACTATTTTACTGGTTTGAAATGAACACAATAAAAAAGTTTATTTTTTTCAGTTAACTGCAACAAACAGAATTAAAGTCACGTAAATGTATATATTATCCATTTCAGTTTAGATTTTCCATCCCTGCCCGCTCCTCTAAATATCCAACAATGCATTTTTTTATTTCAATTTTAAAGAATAGGTTAAGGAAAAAATTGGACAAAATATATACAAAAAAATGAACCAAAAAATATGGTTCAACATATAAAGCATTGTCATATTAATGTGAAAAATGTTAATTCCCGCGCTTGCGCGGGGTATCATCTAGTTCTATCTATATTCAAACAACTATATTTTGTTCGAGATTCAATAGTGATTAGTTAAATAAGTGAAGAGGTCTGCACTGATTATTGATATCCTTCGTGCGAGTGATTGCATAGAGACATTAATTTTAACCTAATTCTGAAATGTTATCATCGACGCTTTAAGTAAAAGTAAAGATATATCATTTAACATGTAAGTATTGAAAATGCAAAAATGCCAACTTGGAACTGGCGTAATTATTCAACGTAATTATTGAGATATATTGCTTAATCCAGGGTCCCTCTTCACCACACTATATGTACATGTACTAGACTTTTATAATTCGCTTGTCATTATTTTGAATTAAAACAGATGTTATCAGATGAAAACGTGACATTGATAATAATCTTATACCATACATACTTGCAATTTGTTCCTTGATACCACGTATCTCTTGAGTCAAAGAGCCATTTAGTTGCTGTATTCTTGATCTATCTTTTCCCGATTGACGTCTGAGTATTTCCAGCTCCATACTTTGATTTCGAAGTAATCGTGTTGTTGATACATTGTTTTGTTTTATATCATCTTGAGCTTTGCTTAATTGCTGTGTAAGGTTTCTATCACTCGCCTCGTTGTCGACTAGATTGTGTGTTAATTGGTTCATGCCACTCAAATACGTGGAAAACTCCTGAGCGGAGAGTAATTTAGATAGATTGTTCTGTTCCGTTTCTAGAGAAAATACCCGATTTTGCAGCAACTGTATGGTTAATTGGTCTTTTTCTATTTGTTGTTTCAGATGTTCCATCTCTACTGTCTTCAGATTTTCAAGTTCAGCAGTCAGGTTTGAAAGCATTTGCATAATTCCCGTCATATCAACATTTTCTCCAAGGTGGTCGTGAATTGAATTATTTGAATGTATAGAATTCCCATGTAACAACCCTTCATTTTTTCCGATGTTCACCAAAAAGAGCATAAGGACACAAACAGGTATGTTTTGAAATCGCATTCTGAAACCGTTATACAAAAGTCAACGTAGCATCTCAGAGAGTTTTATCCTCAGATCCGTTTAAATCTAATGATTTTTTATTTATATACTTGCAATGTCACGCTCAGATAACTAATTACATAAGATAATGGAAACTGTGTACATAATGCACTGAGATTCCATTAAAGAAGTCCCAAAAGTGTCAAACTAACACGCTAATGACCGGCTACATTCGAGTGTTGCATAGATAAATAAGAATTCTAGGCCTTTAAAAATGTTTCAAAGGACAATGTTAATAAAAACCACTATGTCTTGTGGACATCCTTTGTTTACGCATGACTTTGATTCTATGGCCGATATTTTTAAAGATACATTGTAACTTTTATTTTGATGAAAAAAGATACACTTTTTTTAATTACTGTAAAACGTTCATGTAAAATAAAATGCTATTATCCATGATTTATTTTCGTATGAAGGGGCTTTAACTCATGTAGTTTACTTGACGTATGACTATTACCTCAATCTTTCTATAAAAACTATAAACAAAACAAGACATGATATATATTGCTTTTTGCCACCAGCGTGGCTTTAAATGTTATATAACATCGTAAAACATTACGTAAAGTTGTATTATATGATACTACGTAATACTACAATTGCAATATAATTGAATAAGACGCAATTAAGTATTGGATCTTTATTTGATGAAATTATAACCGATTTTTGAATAGCAATTAATTATCATATATAAATATGAAATTTTTCAATTAGCTGTATGGAGAAATTGAAATCGAAATTTGGTTCTATAACATCGTCAAACAAATTCCTTGTGGTCTGAAAATGCCATGTACTTGATAAAAGTTTTATAAACAAAGAAAATTAGATATTAATGTAATGAATTAGATCAAGTTTTTACTAATAAACAGTGCATACAAACAAAGACAGGGCATAAACCATATGTTAACACAATAAAGAGTTGCTAGCAAGGTATCTAACTTTTAATTTAACACCTGAAAATATACTTTAGTTACCTATTAGAATAACCTATATAAAGCAATAAAAAATAAAAATAGAAAGAACAAGATAGGGTAAGGGCCATTTTTGGCCCCCTCAGCAAATATGTTTATTTTATTACCATGCATAGTATTGACCTCAGTACTCAACATGGTAGGATTTTTTTCTTGGTAACCCTTCTGTATAGTTGCCTAGCAACGAAACAAACGTCACCATAGTTTCGGTCTAAATTTAAAAATAACCTCTTTGTTCGATTACAAACATTTAAGTTACTATCATTTTGATGAGCATTAGTTCATTTAATTGAATTACCAACATGAATTAATGCATTAAATGCATAAAATTTTTAACCAGCGTTTCCATGGCAACCATGAATTTCCTTAGTAACCAATTAAATAACTTCAATTTCAACCTCGATTTCACATGAAAAAGTAATCAATGTATTAAAAAACTTTAAAAAACCTTTTCAATAAATAATGTATCAAATATTTCTCTTTACATCATTGTCCATTAATTTGTGTTTCCATTTTATTAAAAAAACATTCCATAGCAACCATAAAAAATAGAGAGATCTGCAAATAAGGAATTTTTTTTTTATTAATCATCCTTCTTTTCAAAACTTTTAAACTATCAATTACATCAACACACCAAAAGAAAAATGTAATTTAAATTCAGAAATTCATTTATTCAATGCATTTTCTCAGTAACCAGTTAAATATATTATATATTTTAGTCCAAATACAAACAGCATGTACAAGTTTAAAACTAACTAGTATTTAACATTGCAGCAATTTTTTTTCTTATAATATATTTATGTGTGTGTGTATTGAAATGTCCATGTTTCCTAGCTACATGTTCCAAAATATTTAAGTGTTCACAGAGAGATAATATAATGTACAAAATAATATCATTTATTATAATTTAAATCCAATGATTTGTACATTTACTTGTACATGTAACAAAGATTTGTACATATCTCACTAAAGTGCTTACAAACATGGATGAAATACATGTAAAAATTAGTATCACCCATTATACTTCACATATTATAACTTTAGCAAGCACACATAACATGTACTTTTCATATTAAAGTAAATCGTGTTATTGTGACCAACAACATTGTGATTGTACATGTACACATGTTGTATACACATCAACTAATTCTTCACAACAAGCTACATATAAATTAAATAATCAACAGAATGTATCGTTCTATCAACAAAATTGATGGTACATTCATGTACATTAGCAAATACATATAACGATTACGTGTACATATGTGCACTGTAAACGCGAAATGAACATACATGTATTGGGCCAATCATGCAACCCACAAAAGATCAAATCAACTGTATGAGTTGGCTACAAAAATATTACCTTGATAACACCAAAGAAATTGCAACTTGTCAAAATATTGAATGTTTTTTAGAAGTAAAATCATGTTCTTTTCCAAAAAAATCATGCGTCTCTATTCAGACTAAAAATTAACTAATAATGTCAAGTGATGTCTTGTATAAAAAATTCTTGATATGACAATTACATTTCATTTCAACAGTATCTGCTACACATGCTAACAATACTGTGACAAATGAATTGAATTTTACAACATCTCTACAACATGTGTTAATTTTCAGTAAAGTTGTAATAGATTAATTTTAAGAAATCATGTTTTTATACATTATATACAATTACAGGTATATTACAATATACACTGTATTACAACTCTATATTTAACAAATTAAGTATGGCATTTCATGCTTTTGACAGATAGAAATGTATGACCTGCTATAATGATAAACCCAACTCTCTTTAGAATTATGAAATATTGTAATTATTTTAACAGCAAGCTCGGATTTTGCAGCAGGCCAAGTTTACGAGTATGTTTCAACTACGCCAGTGACTTGCGATGTTACGAGTGTGTTTCACCTGCGCCAGAGGATCGCATCCTGTTCTGCACAATCCCGTTATGCTCTGAATTTAAACTGATGAAAACAATCTTAACCCATAAACCCCACCAACACTTCATATAAATTACATATTTCTTAAAAAATAAGGCCTAATTATAATACACATGAATATCTTTTTGTCCTTAAAATATGGAATATAACCTCAATCCTTATTGTAAATAATTTGATATCAGAATATTAAAAAAGGGAACTTCCAAACAAAATGTTTTAAAAAAATATACCTACAATTTAAAAATATCTAAATGTAGATTTCAGAACATTTAGCACAGAAGAAAAACATTGTGTGAAGTTACATCTAGTATACTTGTAAAAAAAAAAGAGATGAACATTTCTGGCCAATCATACCGCCCACAAAGGAGATTAACAACATGAGTTGCCCAAAAATGTTATCTTTTTTTTTTTACTAGATAGTAACATTTTACATGTATATGAATGTATACAATTGTAGATGGAGATTTAGAGATATATAACACTACATTAAATAAGAAATAGATGTAGGATGTTGCGCACATTTAACTTGTATTCAATATGCATACACAAAAGTCAAGCCGATAATATACTTGTGTACTAATTTTTGACAAAGAATTCTTTTCAGCACAGTTAACAGTTGAAATCAGTAATTATCACAATAAGATTATCATGTTCCGGTATACAGTAAGATACATACATAAATGCAAATACTATAACCATGCAACATGTCTTCAACTTCACTCTTCGGGGATTTCCTCACTCTCACTTTCACTGTCCGTTTCTGGAAGGAGGCTGGCATCAGTCATACTACCGTGAAACTTCAAAGGATGAAGTTGAGTTCCTAGAAAGCGAAAGTATCCAAGATACCAGAGGACACTGGCTACATGGGCACAGCATCCCACAACACGTGCCCCTACTTTGCATGTGCAGTACCAGCCACTAATTTCGCCATCTAAAGTAAAATGGATGAACGCTGTGTGGCGGACACTGTTAGAATGTCTTGATCTCAGTTTTACTCTCAGTAGGTTTTCAACTGAATTGCACACAAACACTTCAAACTGATCTTCTGTAAAATTATCCAAGACATAGTTTTTTGCCTCTTTTAACTGATATATTCCAAATGTAATTTCTCTCAGCTTTTCCATAGACAATATGGGAAATTCAGGCAAGGGAACTGCAGTATCACTGGTGTTCATATTAACTTTTTTGAAAACAGATCTTTTTCTTAGCAGTCCTTCCTCTTCAACCATTTTCTGAACATCATTTCCCTTAAGACTTCTCTCCAACATTTTCTTTGCTATTTCTTTAGAGGAAGAATCCATGTCTGCCAAGTGTGGACGGTAGCAGTTAAATAATGCGCAAACGATACGTAGAAAATCGCCAATGTATGGTATGTAATGGTTGGAAACTACTTTATCAAAGAATTTCCATTGTTTAATCCTTGCATTGACACTTTCAACTACCCATCTCACTTTTGTCACAAGTCTACTTGTATTAGCCTCTTCTGTGCTGTGCTGACTGTTGCCTTTTTGAAGATATTGTGGCATTTTTACTTCATATCCCTCCTCAATGAGATATCCAGACACATCCCTAAATCCTCGGTCTACTATGAAAATATCATTATCATTCAGCCAGGATTTCATTCCATCAGTATTAGTTTTCAGAATATGTTTTGTGATTAAGGCATCATTGTTTTTCGCATAGTAAGGTCCCAAAATGGACAAAATATAACCATCAGTTCCGACAATGACCATAGGTTTAACTAAGGGTCTATGTTTATGCAAGCTATATGACATCCTTTGGAAGGTATAGTTTGAGCTCTTCTGGATGTACACATAGGTGCCATCCAAGACAATAATTGCAGCATCATCATCATGACTTGAGAATAATTGTTTGGAAAGAGGTGTAGTATGCCTGGAAACAAAATCTTCATGTGATATATGTTGAAATCCAATGTGTAGGGGTACAAAATCTTTCATCAAACAATTCCTTCCACTGTGAATACATCTCTGAATCTGATCTTTGGAGAGAGAAAATATAACACCCAATAGATGGTTTGGCAAACCAGTTCTGAGCTTTGTCAGTAAAATGGCAACACAGGTGTTGATTGTCCGAACACTGCTGTTTCTCAAAGTTGATAAATGGGATACAATGTCTTCAAAGTTTTCTTTTGTAATTCCAGTTAAACTGTAACATACACTGTCTGATAATAGATGCACATTCTCAAAGTTTAAGCAACTGGAGAGGGCCAAAGTTTTTCTTACATTTTCCAATAAAGTTACAATATCAGTTCTGTTGAATGAAGTTTCTATATATTTGGATTTTAGTAGCTTCAGTGATTCCTTTGTAAATAATTTGTTAATCAAATGATTAACACAACAACGTGCTTTGCTGTTTATGAATATTCCTTTTTCGATAAATGATTGTGTTCTGGCATTTAAAGGTACAACAGATGATTTTCTTCCTTTGCTGAGATATTCTTTGCAAATTACACAGTACTTATGAGAGGATGTAGTCGAGTGAACTTTTAATGTTATATTCTTGGGACTTTGCAAATGTTCTGCAGTTGAAGTTTCAATATTGACTAAAAAATTTGAGTCCTCCTCCTCTGATATAACACCTTCAATGAGGGACGCTTCTTTTTGTGTCTTTTCTGATTTAATCACAGTTTTACTGTACTGAGCTCTACACTTATTACAAATCACATCATCAATATGAATTTCTCTGTTGATTAATTTAGTCACATATCTTTTCAGCTCTTTTGTTTTGATAGGTCGCCTCTGCTTCAAATGTGTCCTACCACAAACAGCACATTTGTATGACTTGGGCATATCTGAAAAAGAGGTTAAGTTGTTTAAAAATCAATCAACTAATCATCAAATATAACAAAAAAATGAACTACCAGTATACACTGTATTACCGGTACATTTTTATTTTCACAATATTGCATTTGTTTATGTATGTACATTGTTGAATATATTTAGTATGTATACATGAATAGTCATGAAATATTGTTTAGTACACAAACAAGTAGTAAGACAGGACATTCTCCTAAAACTTAAAACTTTTATACCTTTTCCATAAACATTTACCAGTTTACTAAGGTTTTTTTTTAACTTTCAGGTAAACAGGGTATATTATGCATCTTATGTGCATGTATAAATTGCAGAAACATAATATGAGTCAATCTTTTATATGTGTTACTTTTTTAGCATATTAACTGTGCAACTTCAGGTCTATATAATTTTGAAATTCCAATGGGAAAAATATAATATAACAAAGAACCACAAATACCTGGTATATGTGATGTCAAGATATGTCTGGCAATTTTTTGATATATATATATATATATATATATATATATATATATATATATATATATATATATATATATATATATATATATAAGTATCAGTTAATGAATAAAAGGGACATAATGCCTTTGTCACAAAAAACTTGATTTGGAAATTCATTTAAAAATTATTACTTTTTCAATCTTCTGAGAACTGCTGAAGTGAATTTAGCTGAAAACATGTTATGAATAAAGGGGTTATACATGTGTGGAGATTTGGATGAAAAAGTTATCTGTTAATTAGACAAGATTTTTTTTTAACCACACAATGTCATATTGTCTTCTGACAAGAGAAAAATTCTATAATAAATATTTTTCTAGTAAAATGCGCCTACACTTTTGTGTCCTACTTTGCTGTAAAGTTTTGGAAAATTCTGTGCAGTGGACTAATTAACAGACTGACTGATCAAAAAATATTATACATCCACAGTTACCAATGAGAGTAATTTAGGTAGGAACAGCACTTGAGTGCCAGTACATGTATTACTGTCTTATGATAGCATCTAGTTTACACCAATGTTATTGGTTTGACTACTATTTACAAAAAGTGTCACGTGCACATATTAACTAATGAAATCATGAATTGAAAAGGGTTCATTTAAGTAGAGTTAATAATATTGATATTGCTGTTAAATGGAGATTCATCTCCAGTAATTAATACACACACATATTTTTTATTATATCATTATGTTAAATGATTCTAAACTTATATTTCATCAATTGAAAGTTTCATAAATAACATTAGATACATGAGTATAATCCATTATGATGAACATGTATTGGAGAGTTGGTTTAAAAGTAAACAATATTAATATATCATGCAGCTCAAATGGCTGGGGCCATTTCATGTACATGTATTTAAGTATTTTGCATCTTTTGTTTTTGTAGAGTTAATGGGAGAGGGGTAATGTTGGACATGTATATTGTCATACACATTTTCCTTTGTTTCAACTAAAACATTACATGTGCATTTATTGATGTGGATTTGACATTTTTGAAACAAAAAAAGACAATGAACACACAAATACACAGCCAGGAGACTTACTTAGAACTGTAAATTTCAAACCTACACATCACCCATGTTCAGTGATGATGAATCGACAAAGGAACTTTAATGTAAATACATACATGTAATGTTAAAGTCCAATCTACACTTTGCAAAAGTTGTTTCCCTTTGCGGTGTCAACCCAAATGTCAAAAGGGAAAAACCAACTTTTTTTTCTTTATGCTACCAAATATTTGGGCTTCCTGTGATAAAATCTTTTTGAATTGAGTATATTCCTTCAATGTGTGGGTTGCCCCATCCTGGGGCATTCAAATTACACAACAGAAACAGAATTTCATTGTCAAATGACAAAGTTACAAACCTCTAAACTTCAAAGGCTACTGTGAGAAACCTATTGTCTTTTCCCCAAAGATGGTGGCCAAGGGACATAACTTTTGTAAAGTGTGGATTGGTCTATTGTAGTGCATTTTATACATTCATACATTACAGTATATTTATTTTCATTTACTTTCAGTGTCCGTGATATAATCATCTCCCTAGTACTTGTACATGCATATATGCTAAAAGGAATTCACCTGCATTAATTTTTAAAAAAAAAACCCAATACATCGTAATGAAAATGTATCATGATCGTCTGATAGGAATATGTAACACGTTAGTAAATGTGTAAACAATATTTCCGTTTAACGCTTTTAGTATCAGATATTTGATCATCATTTTCATAATTAGGAAAAATGATAACTGAATTAAGTACTTACCGGCATATTGCAGTGATAGCGCAAAGCTTCATCGTCACAAAATGTAATGTATGTTGCAGCAGACAACTTGTTTCGACCGCCAAAATAACACCGGAAGTAAGCTAGGCAGCGTAAAAGAAAAACCTATCAAAACGCTTACTGCTTTAATTATACAATTTATCTACAGTTAAAATGATTCTGTTATATTAGCGAACTGATTTTTTATTCGTTGTATTGATTTTATGTTTAAGGAATAAACAACACACTCGGGAATTCGCTACAAAAGGATTTCCGACAATTCCGGAATAATCTCGATCAATATTTCCCCGATCGATTTTTTTGTCATTATTTTCAAAATAAACACATGAGCGGAGGAGAGAACCACGTTCATATTTTTATCATCAGTCAATGATATTTGAATTTTCTTGTACCCAAAGTATGATCGCGGTTCTTGCTTCCGCTCACATCGAATTTTCAGTATTTTGTGACGTAAAACAGGTTTTTCAGACAAAATCTCATTCAAGAAAATAGAGTAGCGATTCAAATTGAATCAAATGGGACAAGAACTTTCAAATTTTCACTATGATGGAAAAGTTTAGGTATTGTACATGCATTATTAGACGTATCAACTCTTAGTTTATTGTTTTGATTTTTCAAGGTTTAGGGGGCATATCTTGTACGATACCCTATCTTGTTCTTTAAATGTTCAGTCCTAATCGTGAGTATGCCCCATTTTAATAAAAGTAGTCCGAGAATCGCCCTACGTCACAATACGGATTTTACAATTATATTGGTTCTACTTTCACATAACGTTTTAGATGCCCGGTGTTGATTTCGCTCTACGTCATGTAAAATATTAAATAATTAGAACTAGAACTGTAATGTATATACTGAATGAGAAATGGAATGATTGATGTTGAGAAACCTGATTAAGTAAAAAGAAAGAAGGAAAACGACACTTCATCATAGGATAAAAATACACCGATTAACCAGGATCTCGGGTATGCATGCTAACACTACCAATTTGAAACTCACATACAAATGCATCAATTAATACATGAATTAGTCAAAATCTTCTCTATTTTTTTATTGTAAACAAAGGTTGAATATATTAATTGATGCAAAAATTTTTCATAAACTGTATGCTAAACAACTGCAAATTGATAGGAAACGTTTTCATTTTATGTCTGTTGAAAACATCTTAAAACTGACACAATGCATGCAAATATTCATTGAATGGGTAATTTTCTTTATTAAAGTAAATAATATGATATACATGATATTCATACTAGTAATCGTAATCAAATGAACTTTACTTAAAAAAGTTTAAATCCAGAAAATGTTGTTATTTGAACACTTTCACTGTAGTAACCGAAACCATCGTCTTTGACCCACACTCTGTCTCCGGTCTGTAGATGTAAGATGACCAGGTTGGTTCCGGTCTGGTGAATGGAAATGCTACTCCCGATACCATAATGAGCCATGGCCCTCACTTTACCGGATCCATTCATAACTATGTCTAAATAGATAGATTTTTGTGATGCAGACTGAACAGAGACATAGAACACATATGTCCCCGCTGTGGGCGCTGTAAAGATACCAGTACTGGGGTTGTAGCCTGTTCCTTCTCTGTAGATAACATCGGGGAACACTAGGGTGCCTCCTGCCCAGAAAGACTTACCTGGTGATATACCCGCTGAAAATGCATGATTTCTACTCTTATCTACAAAAAACAAATAATTAATCGTAAGCTTGCTGCGTAATGGGCCATGAAATGATTTAGATTAAGGACGTTGGATCCTGCAATCAAAAGTCTTAAAGTGTTTTTTTTTTTCAAAGTATATTTTAAAAATCTACACAAATAGCTTAACCAAAATTCAAAACAAAATTTTTGGGTGTATGTGCTTCATTTGGCGCTACGGTGTATATAATATTACCTTTCTGCACTGATAGTCGCTTTATTTTTGCTATCGCTTTTCCCGCATATTTTATAATCGGAAAGAACCATGGCATCAAATACAAATCTATACTACTTAAAATAAATAAAGTTAAAGTGATAATCAAGAATTTGTTTTTCAGCTAATTGATACTTTGATCTTTTTGCACTGAAAAAAACCCTCGCTATTTTTATCCATTACCAATTCAACATGTAATAAATTTATCTAAAAGTCTCAAACTTTTTCTCAAATTATGATAAACTTCAAAGATCTTAAAATTTCAGAAAATAAAACAAAATGTATGGGTCTATTATGTAACATTTTAGATATGGCATGAAATAAGCTAATTTTAGTCAAAAATTGGACTTCATTTTCCTTGACTTCTATGTAATATAAGTTCAATTTGTCAGTATCTGTCAATACAAATATTGAAAAATTGTAAAATTATGTTTTCGTAACAAAATGAAGATACCCTAATGCACATAATATCTGGAAATTTTGTTTGCACTGAAAATAAGGAAGCTAAAGTGACGGTACTCTAAAACAACTGAGTTATGAAAAATGTAAAACTTATCAATATATGATGCATAATTTCTAGAATAGAGGTGGCCCAAAATGGCTACCCAAAAAAGATAAATGGTTCTCTTTAAATAAATGGTCTGCACTTTTAATAATAAGGTTCTTTTAAGGAATATTACAAAATATAATATAGTATGTACTCAACATAAGCCCGTGTATGAACGGATTAAAGAAAATGTATATTATTTAGTAAACAAGAAATCATATTGACGCAAGCGTAGATTGGGCCACAAAAAATATGATTGTTGTATGACTCATCATTGTTTCTTTACATAAAAAAGACACCACGAAGATGAAAATAACGAGTTGGTTGTACTTATTTTTTAAGGTACATTAAACAGATTTTCAGCAACACGTTTTGGAGTTTAATTAAGGTCTTCCGTTTCCAACGGAAGACCTTTCTATTATTGTGCGGGTTAAGATTATTCTTATTTTTCTTTTTTTTTTTTTCTTCCTAGACGCGAACTTTGAGGCTTCATATCTTGCTCATTTCTGAACGGATTTTGCTCAAATTTTCAGGGCTAATGGACTTTACAAAACACTATCTTCATCAATTCATAAAAGTTAGAATTCCCTTTCCGTTAACGAGTTATTCCCCTTTTAAAATTTTTTAGGGCCTTTGGTTTCCAGACAAAGGCTCCGAGACTATGATAGCAGGGAATGGGAATCCAACGAATTTGAATAACAAGGACATTGAAGTTGTATACATCGGTTTTTGTTTTTGGATTACGTTCCTTATTTAGGAAAAGGTAGGGGGTCAAAAAACAGGATTCCAAAAAGTGCAAAAATTTAGACATATTTTCCTTTATATCTTTTTAACGAAAAATATTTTGTTAAGACATGTAGAATAAAAGTTGTGCAGAATATCAAGGGCTTTCATTTGACACCAATAAAAAAGGGCTGGCCCCTTAAATTAAGCCCCTAAAAGTGTTTGCTTAATAACTCAAAAACGGTTTGGATTTTGATATGGATGTCGCTGGAAAAGTTGTTTGTTGGGATCTCATAAAGGTCGTAACAATATTTTTTTGTAAGTGATTTGTGTAGTATGAGTGTAAAAAGCTTTACATGTTGACATGTACCTGTTTTCATTTGACAAGTTAACGAAAGTCTTTGTGCGTACAACTGGCATTATATGCTGGTTTATACAGGAGGCATTAATTTATAAGAATTTTTTTTTTGTTGGAGTACATGCTTTTTTTTAGGAGTTTAAGTCATTGTTGTTAAGTTCTTATAGTGCACAATCATTAAAAACGGCAATTGGAAAACAAAACATTCTTTTTCTTTTCTTTTTAACCACAAAATATGGAATTAAAAAACTCTATGCATTACATTTTATTTATTAACTCCATGCATTTAAAATCTACATTGAATCAGAGCTGTGTGTGTGTGTGTGTACCATTACATAAGCTCTCCCTCGCCCGCGGCCGAGAAAATCGGTCACCATGCTCGCGGCTGGACTACCTAGCGGTCAGCGGTTATCTAATACACGAGAGTTGCGTCTCTCATATATGAGTTTATTTAGCCGCGAACTCAAGAATTGTTTTAGTTTTGATTACACAAAATCTTTTGTGGATTAAACGATTGGATGTCAAGTAAGAAATAGTTCATTTAATTAATAAAAGCAATGTCATTCTCTAAAGCAATAATAGACAAAGATCAATTGTGGGGTTTAAGTTTAAAATATATAACTTCTATTTGATAGAGTAAGGTCATTATATTGCAAACTTTTCAAATCTTCCTTGGTTGTGAGCTGTGCGTTTCTGTGCGTTGTACCTTTACGAAATATATTCTTTGCCCACGGCCGAGGAGATCAGCGACGGCTGCATTACCTAGCGGTAAGCGGTTATTTAATACACAAGATTCGCACACCGCGACTTACACTTACATGCATATGAACGTGTTTGAGTTAATATAGCCGTATATACAAGAACTGTTTTAATTTTATGTTATAAAAGTTTGTCCTACTTGTATATATTTAATTAAATATTTGAGTGTAAATGAATATTAATGAACGATATTACTCCAAATCGGAAAAATCGTTAGACATAAACTAATGGTTGGTTTGTTTATGTAAACTACTTTAAAAACTACAATTAATGTTTTAAATCAACACCCCCCCCCTCAAATATTAAACATTTAAATGATGATAATCCCTCGCACATGTCTGAGGAGATCCGGCGCGAGTGGATAAGTGATCCGCGGTCGGTTCGTGTTCTTCTACATGTACCTTATGACGCGTTTATGTTTCATATTTTGCACGGACACAACTATATTTTATTATGTTTTCAACTATTATATTGGTTTAAGATGAAAAGATAAATTTATTTCACTTGTACAGTTGATTAAGCATTGATTTATACGATAGCGTATAAGGTAGTTTAAAAATCAAATCAAATTATAATCAAAGTTCCATGTTACATGTTTGCGGTAGGTGCTAGCACGATAAAGGAATGCCCTGAATTGAGGCATTCGATGATTATTTAAAAAAATATTCACATGAGTTTAAACAACTTTAGATTAGATTCTATCGGTCACATATTAATCACTACTGTAGTTTCATTGTGGAAGCGAACTCATTGCTGCCCCCCCCCCCCCCCCCTCCTCCGCCCGCCCCGCTGACTGGTGCTCGCGCTGGATTTTTTTTTTAATTGGAGAAAAGATAGCAAGATCTGTCGAAAATCATTTTTGGTGGTTTCTTATGTGTAACATTTTGTTTCACTTTCCCACCCCTTTGTTTATTCGGCCAGTCTGTGTTAATTCAATTGCCGCATGCGACCGAAAATCTTGTGTCGCTTCAGCGCACACAGCTCAGAACATTTATAGCCCCAGGTCATCAATTGTTATGTAATTGAGTAACAGTTGGAAGGGTGATTTTACTACATAAAATAATAAAATCATAATATAATCTATTTGAATTGAGTACCATGCGTATAGATTCCCATAATAATTAAAAAAATTTATTACCTTTCTATGTTTACATTTAATTTTGTTCAAATAATTAATAAATTTTCTATCATTTAAATTGTGTGCTTCATCAAATACGTATTCCGATTACCTTGAAGTCATTAATTTTCCATTGGCTTTTGACAAAAGAGAGACGCCTGACCATCCAATGAAAACAAATACACAGAGTTTGATTGACAGGTTTAGCCAGGTGCAGGTCTCACCCGATGTCCGGGGTTATGTGTGCTGCTTGTACACAGCCGAATGGTCTCAGTAAGAGTTATCGATGTAAATAAATAATAAAAATACATGCTTATCAAAACATGATCGTGCAAGTTAAAGTTGATTTAGGTTTGTTCCAATAGAAATCATGTTTCACTAACTGTATTTAATATTTTTTATGTATAGCGAATTTTAATATTGTTTCAGTACTGAAACATCGCATGAAAACGTTAAATATACATGTAATTATCTGTTACTAGTCGTCTTTCAATATATATACCTTTCTTTTGTTTGTTAAAAATTCGCTCAATTTTGTTAAAGTAATGTAAAACACGGGCGCCATTTTGAAACAATTAACTTGTCAGAGAGTTCCGAATGAAATCTGATGAACGTTTCACACGGTTCTCGCACGCTTTGCTCGAAACGATTTACACGCTTTGCCCGATACGCTAAACGGTTTACATGAAACTCTAAAAGGTTTACACGAAACGTTTCTCGCACGTAGGCCGCACGCTTTTTTAGTGTAGTAGTACGTTTTAGGGTCTGTAAATTTTGTCAGCACGCAATTCTAAACTTGCACATAGTCTTCAAAAATTTAGAAATATTTTTATATAGAAGTTATCTTTGAGAAAGGTTTACGTGTTTTGTAGGCGGGTTCAGTTTAAAAAAGAAATACAATTCCTTACATGAATCATGAGTACATACTGTTTATAACAATGCTTGCTACCCTTGAAAATTTAACTCGCCATTAAACATCTCACTTTTTAAAGAATGTTTGAAACGATTACATAAACTCTGCTCGACAAATAGTTTTCCTAAAATATTTTCTTCCTTTCTTTGTTTCAAAACACGTTTTATATACCTGTATACAGGCTTTCAATCACAACACGTTTTTATAACAAAAGCAGAACTGAAAGTATAGTCATTATAATCGTTTGACACCATATAACATATATTTTCAACTCGCAGCAACAACGGAAGACCTACTCGGGGCTTTGCCACGAGCTCTGCTCTAGTTTCTTTTACTATTAATGATATGAATCGAGTTCCTTACTGTGAACATTTATAACGGTAATTGTATGATCATTGCCATAGTATGAAGTAATGGAGAATGCATTGATTTGTACATTATTCTTATACAAAGTTCAACTCATCATTATTCTCATAGAGATTATGTATTTCAAACCATTTGATTTTTTGTTGCATTGTATTGAATTTAAACTTAATTTATTAGTTTGTAGGATTTCAAGGGACACACAATAAAATAGAAATGGATTATTTTTTAAAGGTACATGTAAGATCATGCTCACCCGATAGAATCTGCACAACTTTAGAGGTAAAATATAAGCCGGGATATTTTTTTCCTAAATAGAATCATAAATCTTATCTTCACTTCAGTTTATAAATAGTTATTTAATTGCATGATATTCTCTAAAGAATTAAAAATAATTCAGAATAGCTCAAACTTTCAGGTCAATTAAAATTTTCAATTCTTCCAGATTTGTGCGTAAATAATATATTTGAATGACATTACATGATTTTTTCTACCAAATTGTCTATGGTCATGATGGAAATCAAATTAATACAACAATCATTTTATTTACACAGCAAATAGAAGTTCAAATATATCATTTAAACAAAATGTCATGTCATTCAGGTATTTAGTATGTCCCGTATATCAATCCCGATACATTTTTTTTTAAATGAAAAACTCTGAAAATTTCGAAATAGATTATAGTCTCATTAAAAACGCGCCTGACACGACAGTCTATGACCTACTTTACATTTACAAGTAAAACAAAAAATATGCAATATTTTTTAAAAGTCATAAAACATATTTCTACAAGAAAATGTACTTGTTAATTCATAACAATAAGCATAATATTAATTCCACAAAAAAAAGTATCTTGCAGAAACGCATTTACAATATATAAATGTAAATCAAATTCAGACCGCCTTCTGGCGGCCCGTAATAAAATCTAGGGGCTTTCCGATATCAACGCCGCAACTATAATGTTATTTGGCATGCTACAAATTATGATTTTCTAAACAATTACACTTCTTTATGCAACATACATTGAATTTATCTATCGCAGTTTGTTTTATTAAAAACGATCATTGCATTCAATAATAGTTTTATTTCTGTCTGCATAAAAATTTTAGTATTACACATGTTTATCAGAACGTTGCACAAAATGAACAGCTAATACATCATGTATATGAAGACTACTAACGATAACTACTAGGCAATACGAGATCGGTCATTGATATACATGAATTCCAACTCAAATCAGGGTTGACATTTAATTAAACTTAAAAAGTGAAAGTGGTATACATAATGTACATATATATGCTTAAACGCATACGTGTCATTAATATTTAATATTAATGCCATTTATGTTTTATTTCCAAGAGTTAGATATTACATCTTTGTCAAGTTGCATGTATATATGAGCTTGTTTGTTTTGTCAGAATGATAGCAAAATACGCATTATGGTAAAAAATTAGTTTGCTAGGATTTTGCTTAGAATATAGACATCTTTCAAATTGTCTCAATGACAACACAAACACACACACACCCACCCACCCAACCCCCCCCTCTCTCTCTCTCTCTCTCTCTCTCTCTCGCTCTCTCTCTCTGAATAAGCGCACGGCTATTGAGAAAATTCTTTTCACATTTTGCACGTGAATATAAAATTTCTTTGATAAAGAATTGTGACCTTTTGAAGAAGAAAATCGTACTTAATTGCGCTTGTGACTAAATGTGAAAGTAAATAGAAAAAGAACTAGATCTCGTTACGAGTAACAAGTTGGTCTTCCGTCCGATTTTGTTTAATATGAAACGATGAAAGATCGATACTCTCTGCCAAATCTGAGATCCTGGTGAAACTAGGTTATTTGTCTCGAGACCGGTAACGGACGAACGAAAGAGATTAATGAAAATAAACGCTGGTATTTCGTGTACAATAGCCTAGTGTAGATTTGTTAAAAACATGAATTGTTTGAACCCTTCCGGCAAGTACCGAAAGTGACGGTTGACAATATAAAACCCGTTCAACACATCTTCAATCTATTGAGAAAATTCTTTTCACATTTTGCACGTGAATATAAAATTTCTTTGATAAAGAATTGTGACCTTTTGAAGAAGAAAATCGTACTTAATTGCGCTTGTGACTAAATGTGAAAGTAAATAGAAAAAGAACTAGATCTCGTTACGAGTAACGAGTTGGTCTTCCGTCCGATTTTGTTTAATATGAAACGATGAAAGATCGATACTCTCTGCCAAATCTGAGATCCTGGTGAAACTAGGTTATTTGTCTCGAGACCGGTAACGGACGAACGAAAGAGATTAATGAAAATAAACGCTGGTATTTCGTGTACAATAGCCTAATGTAGATTTGTTAAAAACATGGATTGTTTGAACCCTTCCGGCAAGTACCGAAAGTGACGGTTGACAATATAAAACCCGTTCAACACAATTTCAATCTATTGAGAAAATTCTTTTCACATTTTGCACGTGAATATAAAATTTCTTTGATAAAGAATTGTGACCTTTTGAAGAAGAAAATCGTACTTAATTGCGCTTGTGACTAAATGTGAAAGTAAATAGAAAAAGAACTAGATCTCGTTACGAGTAACGAGTTGGTCTTCCGTCCGATTTTGTTTAATATGAAACGATGAAAGATCGATACTCTCTGCCAAATCTGAGATCCTGGTGAAACTAGGTTATTTGTCTCGAGACCGGTAACGGACGAACGAAAGAGATTAATGAAAATAAACGCTGGTATTTCGTGTACAATAGCCTAGTGTAGATTTGTTAAAAACATGAATTGTTTGAACCCTTCCGGCAAGTACCGAAAGTGACGGTTGACAAAATAAAACCCGTTCAACACATCTTCAATCAATTGCCTGATATTCATAAAAGTTTCGTGTCTCAATCACTTACAGTGACTAAAATCTCGGGGTATCAAATTTTGTAAAAAGGATAGGTACCAAATATATTTGATATGTCTCACCGGAAGTAGAATATGTTTGCTTATATAACATTGTAAAGTTTACATACTGATATATTCATTCCATGTAAAATGAATAAAAAAGGGGAAAATATTTTTTGGGTGCTTCCGGTGACAACAAAAAGGCACGACGAATCAAACAAAATAACTTAAACACAAATACATACATAGGGCTATCATCTCACAAAGTTTGGTTGTTCAAGTCGTCACCGTTTTTGAGATCTCGTGGAGTCAATGTTTTGGCTAGGAACAGGAAACGGACAAACGGAAGTGTTCAGTGAAAATAAAAGGTAGTGTTTCTTAAACACTGGATAACTGTACTTTATTCTTTATCAATTTTACTAAAATTGCCAAACAAAAACAATTCAAAATTTCAAACAACTTGATCTGTTTAAACCCTTTCAGTGAGAACCGGAGGTGACGATTGACAAAATGAAAGCAGTTAAACGCATTTTCTATCAAAAGTGTACATCAATGTTGATTTAGTGACACATGCACTTTCTGAGATCTCGCGGGGAAAACATTTGTTTAAAAAAGGCTATCTGAGATATTTGGGATATCCCACCGGAAGAGGAATGTTTTTGTTTTAATTAACATCAGATAGATGACATATATAATGATTTTTACTCTCAATTCTATGTGAAAATAGATTAAATGCGTAAAAAAGATAATTTTTGGAGTGATATTGGTGACGACCAGTAGTTATGACGAAAAGAGCAAAATAGATAAAAGACATCTACAACTATAGGTCTATAATCCTACAATGCCTGAATGCTCAAGTACTTGTCATATTTGAGATCTCGATGTCACAAACCTTTTGTCACGGGACAGGAAAGGAACGACAGAAATTTTTTTTTGAAAAAAAATGAAGAAAAAAAACACTTCGAGATGTTGCCATTTTCTATCATCCCTGCACATTTCAAGAAATTCTATCAAGCCATCTCTGAAAAATCTTGAAGACAAAATAGGGGAAAATTTTTTTAAACCCAATTTGCGTGCCCAGGCGGGCTCTACTGGCGTATAACAACATAAAAGAGCACATCCTCAAACTATAGTCTACCTGTCCTGAAAATTTTGTATTTATATCTCTAATGCTTTCAGAGATCAGCTCTGCACCTAATAGGTCGAAAAAAAAATAGAAAATCGGCCGTAACTCGGTACCGGAAGTGACGATTTCAAAAACTCCAAAAATATATAAAATTATGACCTGTGGCAATTATCTTTGAAAAAATGGTCGAAATCGGCCGAATAGTTTCTGAGAAATCGCGTGCACAAAATTTGTGCAAAAAATACAAATAAGAAACAGTATGAAAACAATGTCTTCCGTTGGAAACGAAAGACCTTAGTTAAAACAGTATGCCCATACTGCATTTAAAGGATTTTCTATTCATTCATATATTTTGATACGGTAAAATATTTCAACATATTTTAATGATAAAAAAGTCGAGGAAATTTTTTCTGTATAATTGTTGTGACTGTTTTGTATGAATTCCTACTTATTGATCATGCCATACTCATTGATCGTCAACCCCAAACGCAAAAGATACGACATATCGTCTTAAAAAGTAAACATTATATGGTATCATTGTAGTAAATTTTAACATAAATGAAAAAAATGGCTTTTCTGTATTATTCATTTTCGCTAGGCAAGGTTTTGTGATCCGCAGAGCTTCTCCCAAACCCTTGACATACCGTGCTATCAAAATTCGGGATTTTTGTCGTCATGTGATAATCTATCCTATTTTTAAATCAGCCGAATGATGAAAGATGCCGTACTATATGCGTTCCTGGTAAAGAAATGGCAGCCTCTGTAGAAAACAATATTGACAGGTTGGAAGAACGTTTAATACAGAGTGAATTCAATAAATAGAAATAATGTGAAATGTAGCATATATATCAGATTCGTTCGGAAAGTGAAAGACTGGGAGCGGTAAACAGTTGGTAAATCCTCAATCTACGAGTGAACGTCTCTGTTGATAAACACTCTTGTGTACTTGTTATTGCACCATTGAATGCATTTTAAAGGTTCAAACAAAAAGACTAGAAAAATAAGGGTTTTGAGTTATTCGTGTAAAAGACACTAAGTCTTGTGAATAAACAGTAAAAAAAAAATGTTGATTAAATCAATGTGTGCTTTGCATTTTTTGATTGGTTGAACGGTTTCAGTAACTCAATCAAAATCCAGGGAAAATGACTTTCGACTTTTGATGGCACGATATGCCAAGGGTTTGTGAAAAGAGGTGCGGATCAGAAAACCTTGGCTAGCGATGATGTGTATTATCTAACGTGCTGATCATTAAAAGTTGAAAATTTTAAGATATCAAAATATTTGTTTTTTCGGAAAGGTTGCATTAAATTTTATACATATATGAAAATATTTTTATTAAAGTGCAAAGGATGTTACGCCGTATTTTACAATACTCGCATAAGTATTGATTATGCCACTACTTTCTATACCTAACGTTTCAAATTCAGTTTTATGATATATAAACATCCTTGCGATCTGGCCCTGGATATCACGTATCGCATTGATTAACGATCCGTTGAGCTGCTGTAGTGTTGATCTGTCTTCAAGTTTAAGGTCATTCAGAGATGCGACAGCATTGTTTAACTGCTGTGTTAAGTTTGTAATAATCGCTTCGTTTGCGACTGAATTTTGTGTCAAATGATTCATACTACTCAGATAAGTGGAAAATTCCTGGGAAGAGGGAAGTTTAGATAGTTCATTTAGTCTCGCTTCTTGAATAAACACTCTGTTCTGTAACATTTGTATTGTGGATCGGTCATTTTCAGACTGTTGGTTCAAATTTTTTTATCTTTGCAGTTTGTTGTTTCAAGTGTTCTATCTCTGCAGTCTGGTTTGAAGCATTTGCATCATGATCTGCATCGTTTGCATCATGTCTGCAGGGTCGACGTTGTGTTCAGGGAAACCGTGAATGGCATCAGTCAAGTTTTCAGCGTTTCCTTGTACCAACATCACATTTGTAACAATAACCAGAATTGGCAATATGATACAATAAAGGGAATATCTTAGGTACATTTTAAAATAAAGATAAAAAACATGCGGTTTCGAAAATTTACTTTTTTACTATCCTCGTATAAAACAATAATTTTAGGTTTATATACTTGTTTGACTATATCATGATACGTATTACCAGGTAACGTATTAGGTACACAAAATGATAAATTACTTAATAATGAATTACAATGCCTCCAAAGGGATAGACCCACACGATTACAAGAAGACACTTTCCGTTTGTTGCTTAGAAAACCAAAAATTTGTTTTTATAAATAATCATATATAGGAGGATAGATTAACATAACCTGAATAAAACCAATCCTTTATTTACTTTAGTTTCAATTTGGTAACAGGAGTACTTACTACATAGACAGTATTTATCACATTTCGTTATAAATAATACGTTCTTTAAATGACGTCATAGTTAAAGTGAACGTTGTAGAAGGATATTGCCGCGTATTCTATAGCGTAATTCAATGAAATATATACACAATACATAAAAAAGTTAAATTATAGCAGTCTGTTGAGGCAAGGTTTTAAAGTTTGAATAAATTGTTTTTCTTTTTCTTTTCTTTCCGTTGCATTCTCTGTAAAAAGTTTATAAAAAGGAAACACTTTAAATTGCCCGCCTCCGCATACATCGATGTGCTCGAGTTTTATTTTCCGGTACTCTGGCTCTTTAATTTGCTGTTTATGCACCCAGATTCTTGTTCTTAATGTAGTCCCTGTTTCGCCGATATAAAATTTGTTGCAACCATCACATATAATGGTATATATTAAATTTTTGGATTGACATGACATGTCCGAATTTATGCGGAATTGTTTTCCTCTGAAGTCAATCGAGCTGCCTTGTTTTAAAAACGGACACGTGTCGCATCGTATGTCTCCACATTTAGATACCGTTTTTATTGACGTATTAATTGTAGATGGACAGAGTATCCTCTTAAGGTTCTTTGGTTGCCTTTTACTGTTAATAAACTTGAATTTGGATAAAACGCGAGCCATATTTTCATCAGTTTTGAGAACTCCGTTGAGATGATTGACCACTGGAGCTATATTCGGGTTTCTAGGGTTATGGGTTGTAACAAGCGGTAGTATTTTAGTTTCCTTGTTGTTCTGTAAAATTAGATTAATAAGATCCTGTCTATCTATTCCTTTGGCCTTCATTATTCCGTCATTGATAAGGTTGATAGGGTAATGCTGGTCAGTTAAAAATTGTTTTAATTCGTTGAGACGCTGATTTCTTGTTTCCTCATCACTGACTATAGTACATATTCTCCTGGCAAGGTTGTAAGGGATGGCCCTCTTTATATGTCGTGGATGGGACGATCCAAAATGCAAATATTGATGAATATCTGTACTCTTGTAGAAGATATCTGTAGAAATTTTATCGTTCTCCCTCTGGACTAGAACATCTAAAAACGGAATTTTTGTGGAACTTTTTTCTTATGTGAATATGATATCTGGATCTAGATCATTAAGAATATTTTTTAACCTTTGTAATTCCGAGTCTCCTTTATTCCATATGATGAAACAATCATCTAGATATCTTTTCCAGTTCTTTTTCAGAGTCTGACTGAATTCCTCACCGAATTCCTCATTTGTCTTTTTATACAGACTTTTTTCTAAAAATCCTAAGCATAATGTAGCGTATGTTGGGGCCATTTTAGTTCCCATGGCTGTACCTTTGATTTGATGAAAGTATTTGCTATTAAACGTAAATACATTATTCTGTAAAACCAAGTCTGTAGCCTCCAATAAAAACTCCTTTGTAAATCTGTTATCAATGTCTGTTCTGCAATTATCAATCCAGAAATTCAAAGCTGTAAGTCCTAGTGCACTGCTTATATTAGTGTACAAGTTGACTACATTCAAATTTACTAGTTCAGCATCAGGATCCACTTGTTCCGATAGATGTCGTAAAAAATTTAAGTCATCCCAGATGAAACTTTTTACATTTTGACATAGTGGTTTCAAAATGATATCCAATAAATTGCTGAGTCGTTGGGTGGGTGCTGCAGGTCCTCCAACAATAGGACGAAATGTTAAATCTGCGGGATGTTCACAAGTAATATATTCAGAATTCTGTTTTTGTATAGCTTCTTTGATTGTTTTCGATTTGTGAACGTTTGGTAACCCATAGAAGGAACTTTCTTTATATTCAAACTCAGTGACAAATTCTTTCTCCTTATCTGTTAAAGTAGAGAAATGTTTGAGTAGCAGTTTTTTAATTTTTTGTAGGATTGCTTTGTTCTGGTTTTCAGATATTTCAGTATAAAATTCCGTGTTTGAAAGCATATCCATTATTTTTTGCTCATAATTTACTGTGTCCATAATAACCACGGCTCCGCCTTTATCCGCCTCTTTAATTACAATATTTTCATCACTCGCTAATGATTTTAAGGCATTGGTTTCTTCTTTGGACAAGTTTTGTTTAGTAGATTTTATTCATTCAGTACTATCTAGTGGTAAGTTCTGAAGCGTTTCACAAACAGTGTCTAGAATGTTGTTTTGTCCTTTCTTTGGGTTGAAATTAGATATATTTTTCACTAAATCTAGTTGAGTATTTTCATTTTCTTCGTCGCTCTCCGTATTATTGAAATATTCGGCCAGACGTAATTTACGAGTGTATTCTTTTATGTCTTTTCTTAAATCCTGTTTATTACTGCTTGGGGTTGGTGTGTATTTCAATCCTTTTGATAGCAGCTTTATTTCGGATTCGTTTATTTGTTTGGTGGACAAATTGATTATTTTTGGATCCACGCATTTCGTCGTTGCTGTTGTTGTCGTTGTCGCTGGAATCTTTGTCCGTGTCCTGGTTTGCCTCCGCCTAAAAAATACTTATTTAGTCCTCTGCCGATGTAGGTTGTATCGTTTCTCCGATATGTATTCCCTAGAGAGTAGTTTGGCCTTACATGCCTGTTATTGTTCCTGCTGTTGTTATTGTTGTTGCAGTTGTAATTGTTGTGGTAAGAGTAACTGGAAGTTTTCCTTTGTTTCACTTGTTGTGTTCCATTGTTTACTCTTTTTTCATAGCCCGTATATTGTGGCACGATGTGCTGTTTTCTTCCATATCTGTTACGTGTATTTTCTTGTGGTCGCAACGTTGACCGCTGTTGCTCATTGCTCGTTGATTGGTTTCTATTTTCTTGGGTGGAATTTTGATTGACAATTTCAGAAAAACTCGGTTTATTTCGTGCTGCTCTATTTGGTAGGTTTTCGTTGGGCTTTTTCTGATTTTTGTTTTTCACTATACTGTTCCCATATTTTCTGACATAATCTAACTGCCAGATTTCCTTCATTCTCCATCTATCCTGTGATCGCTTTTCTTCCTTCTCACAATCCGCTTTCCACGTGTTTTCCAGAATATCAAGTATTCTCCCGCTTGCTTTTTTCTTAAGTTCGCTGCCCATTTGCTCATCAATTTCAATTACCTTATTTTGGCTATTTTCAGATCTCATGTGTAAAAGCTGTATTTCTCCCTTCACTCGCTCATTTGTGAAAATAACGATTGAACAAGACACCTTAAAACAAAACAATAATAATGTTTTCTTTGATGATGCAATTTACCTCCATAGTATTCCAATGCTTTCACTTCCGTTCTTTCAAGCCGAGGTTTCACTGAGTATACTGAATTTTGTAGTAAATAGAAAATATTTGCTCTACAGCTCGTATGAAAATATAACACAATTTTCAAAAAACTCTTTGCTAAGGACCCTGAAAGTTGATGACATAAACTCCATATAAAAATGATTGATATACCAGCCATTTTAAAACCAGATGCAGTTAAACATTCGGATAAATTCACTCCATGTTTATGAAGTAATATTATAAGACAATTGCAAACACCAGAATTAAAATCAACATTGCTTTCGCATTTGACATAAATCGACGTGGTATTTTCTCGCAACCATATATCAAAGTATACCGTGCACATTGTATTCGTCGCTTTTCGATGATTTTTAGAAGCATGCGTATTAAACTGTTGCAAATACATCCCTGATTTGCAATGATATCTTTTGTAACCGTCGTTTTTCAACACAGTAGTTGACAACCTCTTTTTCATTGTAATTTTTTCATGTAATTCCTTCTGGGTTGTATTTAGTCCCCGCCAAAAACAAAAACAGCGATCAGACATACTTTCATTCCTGTAGAAGAAAAATTTGTATTAAAATGGCGTCGCTTGATTTGGTGTTTTTAATCCCCTGTAATAGTTTTTTTTAAGAATCTATACTTGTGTCCATTTATAAACTTAATCAGCTTCGAAACCGAAATGAGGAAAAATGAAAAAAACTAACATTACTTACCCGTTTAAAATACATGCCGACAAAAAAGGTTTGCATTGGTTTTAAGGAACTAAAAATATTTAAATCACATTACTAGGATTTATAAATAAATGTATCAGCTTAAACCAAAACTTAACAATACAATCAATATAGATCAGCGATATGCTTCGATACTACTCTATATCAATAGTTTTACCTCTAAAGACATTATGCTATCGCAATTATCTCAAAATTTAAAATGCGATACCTGTTCATTCTCATTGCGAAGGCGTGGGGAGATATACATTATTATACTGATATTTTTTTTTAAACTTGAGTTAGTACGTAAATGTAAGTTTACGTGATAAACTGACGTAATTTCAAAACCGCGTTAGAATTGATAATTTACCCAATATACAAGGAATATCCGCTAAATCGTATTCGCTTTGTTCCACATACACGTAATTACTATTCGACACATTGTTTCAACGTTACCTCATGCATATTACTCTTTTATCATTCATAGTTAATATCCATACAGAAACTAGTTATATTTGTTTTCAAATCATGTTTGATTATCTGTATACATTACAAAGCTTTATTATATACTTGGTACAAAATACAGGGTTTTTGCACCCCTTATATGAACAAAGACACGCGCCCTTATCAAATCCCCGGTATCATCATCCTTTATTACACCTTTCCGGAAGAACTTAAAGTTTGCACTTTTTATTCGGGGTTCCTCGAATCTTTTCCTTTTTAATGGGGCTAATATTGGAGTCTCGGGTTGATTTGGGGTGTTTTAAGATTGTGCCATGTATTATTCTCTATCTGTTAAACTGTAATAATCCTGATGCTCCGTACAGCTTTGAGACAAGTTGATTACAACGTCAAGCCCTTTACCGAAACTTTAATATCCGACACTTTTGAGGCATTTTGTACCCATCTTGCTGCATGTAACATTCAATAACAATTTATCCAATGAGAGTTTTCAAAAACATTTATTTCATCATTACTATGTAATCATTTCTGTGTCTTAATTCCTGAATATCACATCCGTATCAATAACGTCTTATATCAATATCAAAAGGTGTTCTTCTATCTGTTGTTGTTGTTTACGAAGCTTGATTTCGGCAACTAGTTTGTTCCACGCGTAGTAAGAGCAATTACTTTGCAACATGCATGCCTCTTTCTAAATTCGTGGTTGGTAATAAGCAAATTATACACAATAGCATGCTCTCAAGAGACCGCGCGAAGTACATCTCTCATTAACCCGGGGTTATGTTCATAATCTTTGATAGGAATACAAAAATTGTAAATAAAGCTCTTTAAAAACCGCTCTGTCATTTTATCGTTAATGTGATTAACAACATTTTTAACAGTACAGTCAAAAAGTGTCACAAAAGTATTATTTCCAAAGAATGGAAAAGTAAATTAGATTACATAATAAACTAAACATACATGTACTAGATAGAATATACATTATGAAAACTTAATTAGACGGTAGATAGAGGCTTGATAGCAAAATGGACTATCATTATGGTATTATCGTTCTTAATTTTTGTTGTAATTGTGTTTTTAGTAAAATCAGGAGGTTTTATTGAACGATATGTTTTGTGATATTTAGGTAAACCTATATTAGGAAAGTTATGTGTATTAACGTTGCTGTCTTTTTCGAGAACGTTTGATTACAGAAAGGTTTTAATTTTCTCTGTTATCTTTGTTCTACATATCGGACAAGATTCCAGTAGAAGTGCACAATTTTCACAGGTTGCTAGATGACCACAAGGTCGAAAGGTCATCTTTACACGACCATCAAGACAGACCTTACAAAGCAACTGCTGTCTTATCGTCGCAACATCTTCGTTTATTTTTTGCATTTCATATCGAAGGAATCTGCAGTTTGGTGATAGCTGTCGATGCTTTTCGGTAAGATCTTCATGAAAATCCAAAGTCATTTCAATTCCACAGTGAAAACACTTCACAATATTGTCAGAACCTAAATGATAACACATATTGTAAAAGCAAATCAAAAATAAGAACGCATACATTTGATATTTATTTTACTTAAAATACTAGTATGCTGCATTCAACATTGATGGTTAATGGCTACATGTACCAGTAAAATCCCAAAATCTCTCGATCTAATTATATTTCAGATCAGAATTTCGTCAATAACTTGTAAGCGTAAAGACATTGGCATTTTTATTTCGATCTCAATTAGAGTATTGCATTTCGAAATGGTCTAAATTTCAAACTCTAATCGAATTCGTACAAAAAAGACATATAGCATGACAATTAATTGCATGTTGTTAAATAAGAGACCCAAAGGCCTTTACGTTTGTGATTTCAATAAACATTCATTTGATTTCATTCCAGATTTCACTTTTGAGGAACGGAAAGTAAAACCCATTGGACAGTTTTCAATCCCTTAAGAAGCTGATCATGACACATTGATTAATCAGTATAATTATGTGTAAGTGAGACATGAGTACCGTGCCAATACATGTATGCAAGTGAAAATTATTTCAATTCCATGGATAAGGTAAAAAAGGAGCAACCTAATATAGTAAAATTAATAATGTTGGTCATTTATAAACAAAATATTACTGACAGTCAGATGTGATCATTCAGATACAAACAAACCCATGCCTATATAAAGTAGTGTTTTATGTCAATCATTGTGAATACGTAGGAAATGAAAGGTGTGTGGCAAGATGAAGTGGTGATAATAAATAGCATACTAAAAATTTAATATATTAATACAATTAAGGTAGAATGCTACACCAAAAGTTTATTTTATGGATCGTTAGAGTATCATTTCTGAAGCAAGATTGCGTTGTTCAAATAAGGATATATATGCTCTTAATTTTTTTGTATTTCGTACGAAAAAGTAGAAAATGTATTTTGGTTGCAAGTAACGCTCTGTAGAGTTTAAAATTTGTTGTGAATAAAAGTATAATATAAATATCTAATAAATTATGTCCAGTAATGTCAATAAGACGTTTTATTTTTTTTAATTAAAAAAATATTTATGAAAATAAAAAACTTCTTTTGTTCATATTTTTCAAACCTATAGATAAAAGTGTCTAAAGAAACGTATTCTATAGAAAGGAAATGTAAAGCAATTATTTTTCAAAAAGAAATTGATTCAAATTGGCGAAATTTTAGAGATATGGCAAATTTTCAAAATTGAACCACACCCGATCGAAATTAAACTGATCCCGACTTAAATGAGAGAAATTTTAAATATATAACAATTTCATGCAAAAACTAGGATGTTCGGTTGTAACATGGTTTGCAATTTAGACGAACAATATAAAATTCAATCGATTTCTTGTCTGCACATAAGGAAATATTGTTGATTTTGAATTTTTAGCAATTTAAATCGGGATCAGTTTTTTCTAATCGGGATCGGCCATATTTTGAAAATTAGCCATATCTTATAAAATTACGTCAATTTGATTCAATTTCCTTGTAAAAAGTGATTGCCTTTTTTTTCTTCTCCATAAGACACTTCTCTTTAAAATATTTTATCTATAGTTTTGAAAAATATGAACAAAAGATGTTTTTTTTTTATTTTCATAAATAATTTTATATTAAAAAAATAAAAAACATCTTGTTGACATTACTGGTCATGGTTTATTAGATATCTATATTATGCATTTATCCAACATCAAATTTTAAACTCTACAGTGCATTACTTGCAATCAAAACAGATTTTCTACCCTTTCGTAAAAAATACAAAAAAATTCGTATAAAAAAATTAAGGGCATATATCCTTATTTAAACAACACCATCTTGCTTCAGAAATGATACTCTAATGATCCATAAAATAAAATTTTGGTGTAGTATTCCACCTTAAGCAATTAGTATTCGAATTTTCAAAAAAAAAAAAAAAAAATTCAAAGGCAACAATTCTTTTGAAAATAATGAGTAATATTGGTATTTCAATGAGTCCGGTCTTAGAACCAGAGCATACGTCACAGAGGTTTTGAATGATGCAGGTTTTTAAGTTTTTTTCATCCTGATAATTTTCATTGTTTAGCAGCATAGACTTCCTTTTCATAGCATAATTATTCTAGATTTCAGATTTTCTAAACAAATTATCAAGACCCGCTGCTGGTGTTGGGGCATGAATTTCACAGTTAACGCATTATCACAGTGATTTTTCCTTTTTATAATGTTATATACCAAATTTTGACAAACCTGGCTTAGTTATTTCTTTGAAACATTTACAAACGATCAATTAAAAGTTTAAACTACAGATGGCAATAGGTCACCCTTCAGAACGACTAGGTATATAAAAACCTTAAAAAGAGAACTGAATTAAACATTCAGTTATATATGCTTGAATCATTAAATTATCGAAATTACAATTAATATAATTAAAACTATCTTTAACCTGCAGTATTAAAAAACCATCTTACCTTTTAAATAGAATCCGGATTCAGCTAGGTTCTTTGCTCTATGTTTAAGAGTTCCGTTAGCCCCCTGGAATGACGCCTCTCGCAAGGCCGCTTCTGTGTACTCACGATGTTTCGCAGACGATATTAATTCAGGATTCGTTTGATAGACAGAATCCCGCTGAATTTGCGACACCGTACTATCGTGTCTTTGCAAGGCATGGATACACTTTGGGTTCTTTTTCAAATGTTCTTCCAGAGGATTGTCTCTTTCCGTCCAATTGTCATGGCTTACGCCACACGCGAAGCATGCTGTTTTAGAGTTGTATCCTATAGTAGAAATATTTGTTGATTTTCGTATACCATTTTAGATACAGCAGATATTCAATACAGAGAATATTACCAAAAACAAGGCACAAAGCCTCATTGATAGAATTATTGAAGAAGGAAACAAAAAAGGTTGTAATGTACTGTATACACGGAAATATTCGCCCCCGTTTTATTTTCGCCCATTTCGCCCTTGTTGTCAGTGGGCGAATTCAAGACTGGGTGATTCCAATGTCTCAAACTATCTTTCTTTAAACACGCTTATGCCTGTGCGAATTCAAGACGGGGCTAAACTGTTTGCAAATGTTAAAGGGCGAAAATTACACGGGGCGAAAAAACCCTGTATACAGTAGTTAAAATACAGATCTCTCTAATAGCACAAAGGGCAGAGAGATCTGATCTCTCTGTGCTGTGTGCTATTGTAGAGAATTTTTAATAGATTGAAAGTAACAATCCATGTTCACATACATTTTTTACTGCAATTCAGAAAACTTGATTTATAATTATTTCAAAAAAAGATTTGCGTCTGCTATCATAATACAAGCTGATGCTTATCGTCAAATTACAACAGGAAAAATGTCGCTCGTTTTCAACGTTATAAGAGAATATGTGCATTCAATAATCATCTTGGTTAACAGATGCGCTAATTTTGTGTGCATTTTTAGGCTAAATGAACATTGGTACATGTACATGTAATAGCTGAAATGCTCATAAAAATGTAGGTATATAAGATAAATGTACACACTAGATTAAATAGGCCTTGCAAACAATGATTAGGTTATTATACGGTCGATCAATGTTTGTTTTGGGGTTTTTTTTAAAGGTGTACATCTCCTTGAATATATTGTTTTCATATTTTTATATAAGAGGTTGGCATAGTTATCAGTTACAAAACGCTACGTATCGAAACTTTGAAAACAAATAAGGTGAATATATAGTACAGTACTGTACATGTTTATGTGTTTATTGGTGGTAACTGATGCTAAATACATTTTTTTCAGTTTTTCTCAATGGCATTTCTTGGGTGCAGGTCATGCAACCGCTGCAAACATGCTCAATTAGTTAATTTGCAGTTGTGGTCGTCAGAAATAGTAGATGACAATCGCAACATCCCGCGAATGTAATAACATCACGGAATGTTTGAATTCTATACATCAATTTAAGTACATGTTTTCGCTAGACAGCATTGAATGTTTCTTCTTAATTGGTTTTGAATTATTTATTATTGAGTTTAATGAAGTTTAGCCTTATTTGTATAACACATTGACCTATAACGCGTACATGTATATTCATAAGGGTGGGTTTCGTTGACGCGGATTTACGTTATTACATTCGATGTTGTATTTCCACTTGTCAGTTACATAATGAAGCTAAATTTATATCGCGGGCTGGTATCTTATAAAATACATTGTAACATGATAAGGGTGTACGTTGGGAAGAGAATAAGTCACAGGCCATTAATATTCTTTGTCGCTCACTCATTTTGTCAGGCCTCTTTAAAAGAAAAGTAAAAGTAATTCTCAGTTCGAATAATTATTTGATTGACACAGATAATTAAATACATTGTAGGTACATATAGTGGCTACAAGTCCCTTCTACACGCTTCTAGAGGTCCGTTTCTATTTTTAAATGCTGATTCAATATTATTTACTTAGTTTTTAAATCAATGGAAGCAATATGACCAGTACATTAACTGTTTGCATTTTATTGTTTTAATTTAATAAAGTGCAAATACTTGCAGCATCGCAATATTGGGAATGTCAATAAAGTTGGGATTTTGGAATTTTGTAACTCTATTTAACCCATTAACAAGAAAGATAACTGGGGCATGCTAAGAAGAAAATTTTCAATTAAATTTCCTCAATCAAATTTCACAACATGAATGTCATTTATTATCTTTGTAAAACTTGTGTATATATATATATATATATATATATATATATATATATATATATATATATATATATATATATATATATATATATATATATATATATAAATATAAAGTGCAACAGTAAACAAGAGCAAATAAGTTTATTTTTCGTAATATGTATCTTATATTTTATGCAAATAAATATTCATTAACTATAGATCTACTTTCGTTTTAGATTGTCAGAGAGTCATTTATTTAAATAAAACATCAACAACAGAAAATTATCCCGGAAAGCATTAATAATTTTGTCTTGTCGCTTTTTTACTCCGTTATATTGAAATATTCGACAAACCTTCATAGAAATAGCCAGCTTCGGTTTGTTCCCGTTTTGCACACATTTGAAAATAAGGTATCGAAAAAATGTGTGCAAAACGGGAATTTGACCAGGTGAGATAATTGCTTAATTGCTATAGTCTATATCACAATTCCTGCGAGGGCATTGACAATAAAATAAAAAACATATCTACTCGCAATTGAAAACATGTATTTCATGTTACAATATAACTTGCATAAAAGCACATTTACATAATAATTGACATCCATATTCATGAATTTGATTTCAAACATCAATTTAGTCATGAACAATATCATGATTTTTTTAAACAAGAAAGATTATTGCGAAAATGTTGAATATGTAGCGCCTTTGTTTAACTTACTGCCTATAGGAAGTACATGTACATGTACATGTAACGAGGGTTGTTCGGAAATTATTGAGACAACTCCAATATTTTCTTTTCTAATCGACGAATTTCGGTGAAAATTGGCATAGACACCGAAGAAACGCCAACAAATAATATAACAAAGTAATATTAAAAGAATATTTAATATTTTGTTTACGACGGTAGGTAAACAAGTCGGTGGTCGGGGTACCCGTCGCAGCCACGAACTCGGAGATTTTACAACTTAAACATCTACTTTATAAGTGTCCGGAGAATTACAGTTTATGATAAAAGAAATCAAATTCAATATTTTCATTTTGCTATTCTTTGCGACTAACTTTTGATTAAGTTTCACTGATGTTCAAGTTGAAATACGGATATGGTACACCTATATTAACCAAACAATAGAAGACTGACAACGACTTTACATTGAATTGTGACGTCAAGGCGGCGCATTGAAAACCGTCCATCTGGTGGAAATCTCAGAGGAAGGCCTTTTAATGCCACGCAAATTATTAAAAAACTATACGATGACAAGACAAGATATAAGGCATCAGATCATCATATTTTTTTTCACTAATTGTTTAACTAGAATTAGACCAAAGGGATTAATTATCAAGTGTTTTGACACACTAACTGTTGTCAACAGTTCTGAAATATATAAAAAATGACTGCAGTAGACATTCACAGTAATTAGACTTTCGGGTAAAAATAACTTGATTTTTTCCCTAAAAAAAACAAGAATGAGAGAAGTTGTAATTGATAACATCTTGAAATGAAAACAAAAGATGAGAAATAAAGAATAATTCTTATATCCGTTCGTTTGAAAAGTGTTTCAAACACAGGAGCAATAAGAAGCCTTAAAATGACGTTGCGAAAAGTTTGCGGTTGCGCCGGGTCACTGGACATAGGCACTTTGGTCAGCTTACCAAGAATGATCTATTCACACCATGGACAAGAAACTTTTCACATTGGTAATCTCTATCCTGATTTACGTTTTGGTGAAATTTCAAGAGTTAATCTTTTTTACTAAAAGAATACGAGAAAATGTCTCAATAATTTCCGAACAACCCTCGTACATGCTAAAAGTTTGAAGAGAAAATATCATATGTTAATATTTGATTATTGCGTTTGCTGACATTAATGGAATAAATGTGTCTACTGAAAACGCTGCTAAATATTTTTCATTTATGTTGTGTTATCTCTTGAATAATCGAAGAAAATAGACAAAATGTATGATGATAAATATGCAATTTTATATGCATGCTTCGAAAACTGTAAAGATTATTTCACAAAACCTATCAAATGTAGACCTAATTCATGCATTTTCAACCTTTTTCAGTTTGAGGTATATCGCATCAATATTAAATTTTTTTGTCAGATTTTTTATGTATTTAACCTCTGATTTGAAAAACTAGAAAGTGACCCGCCATATACTAAAGCGGTGATGTCAAGTTCGCTACTTGAAACATTGAAATATTTTGTGATAAAGATCTGTTTTCTTTCATAACATTCTTTCTGTTGATACCAAACAATCAGTTATAAACATGCGTTTTACATAATTTGCAACTCAATTGTAAATAGAGACACGGAGTACCCCATATGACTGTTTATGTAGTTTTCCCATTATCCATTGATTGGACCAGCAATTTTTTCTAAATTATTTGGTTTTATATTTAAGGTAAATGGACAAAAATGTAAAAGTCAATTCATCTAATCTAATCATTATTTTTAATCAGACTTTTTTAATATATCATTATCTTTATTTTATCCAAAAAAAATGGTGATAGTTATTAGTTATTAGACCTAAAACACAACAAAATATCAGTATTCTTCTTGTTTTATCGTTAAGGCACTGATAAAAGACGGGTAGATATCCAGGTAAAATCTTTGACCGAGAGCAGACTATAATTGCTATCACAACACACATCACACCTATTGTTCTATACCCAATTATCAAATGTGTGCAAAACGGGAACACACCCCAGCTTCTGCTAAAGCCCAGGCCATTTTCTTGAGGCCATTGGGGGCAGGGTCACTGTAGGACAAGACCCGAGTCTTCACGTTTCTGTACGCAGGATAGCGATAACGGGGGGAAGAGGACGGTTCCAAGCATGATTTCACGGGACCGTTATCACCAGGTATTGAACAGGAAGTGCAATCCATTTTCCCATTATACAAGGACCATGTTTGTTGGGTTTATTTTGAAACAAAATGGTCGTTATAATGTCGACGCATGACGATGCCTGGACTTCCGCATTTTTTAAGTGAAGGGGGGGGGGGTTGGGTTATACTTCTGAGTTCATTTTATGATGATACTTCATGATATGATGATACTACATGTATCTAATGTGAGGTTATGCAATTGATCATTCATGGGTTTTGTTGAAATGTTTAAAAGCGAAACTTCCTGTAATTAAGCAAGACATGCAGGGACACGTTTCAGTGAGATCAGTGACACGTTTCATCTAGTGTGGAAATTATTTGACAACTGTATCACTTTCATAATATCAGAATTTTAGAAGTCATATTTGTTCGTGCACGTGTACACAGATATGTACATGTAACATGATATAGAATAATGATCCTCTTGGTATAAAGCAAGTGTTGAACAGAGGCCAAATAGTTCATGGACAAAAACGTATGTGATATGGATATGATATGGATCATATACATACATGTATATACATATGCATACATGTATATACGAGTTTCGTACGTATATAAAACGAGTATTCTCATTTTCTCAGGCAAATAGCATGGGGGAGTGGCTTTTCCTTTTTCTCCTACTTTTTTGCGTTGCATGTTTTAGATTTAAATCACAGAGAAAAAATTATGCAAAGTGGTTTATTTATAGTTTGCTCGTCAATATTTCGGGTAGTCTGCCCTCCTATTGCACCACTAACAGTGCATAAAAAGGTTGTGTTTGACAGTTATCCAATATACAAATTTGGTTGAATATTGTGTACTGAGTATTGTACAAAATGCCTTGTTCCACCTTGCCTTCGTCACAATATCCCTATAAGACGTGCGTACAAAACGTATCAATCCGCTTGAAATTACATTTGAATTTTGTACAAAGAAAGTGAGCGCACAAGATTGTAAGTTTGCAGGTATCATCGACACAAATCAATTGGGGTTTAAATGTTTATAACATCGAAAGGCTATGTACAGGTTTGAATAAAATTACTCAAACTATATCATGTTGAGAGTCGAAATAAATGGCTATTCCGGTTATTAATAAAACTCACATGCTTTCTAAAAATGGCAATGGGAGGTAAACCGATAACTAGTTATATTGGAAATTTTTTAATGTTAATGCAAACATAGTTTAATAAAGTTATATTGTATATCTTAATAAACTAGTGATAAGAACAGAAAATAGTGTTCATACGGCAGAAATCAATAACGAAAAATTAAAATATACCGGTATATTATACATGTATTTCAACATACTAAGTAATGTTATATCAACAAACATTTAAAACAAATTTTTTTTTAAAAAATTAAGATCACCGGTAGGATTTCAACCAAAAACACTGCATGATTATATTTACTAATCCAGGACGAAACCAGCGAACCATGGGAGACTTGACAATATGCGATATAAAGTAGTGTTTGAAACAACGTTGTCATATCAATGGACTTTGTTTTTTATCCTTCGAAAAAAGATTTTGAAAACGTACATAATTAGTCATCTCTGTGTCATCTCTCCATCTTTTTTTAAAAAAGCGACATTTTTAATTTTGAAATATGTCATCTTTCAATACATAGGTACCTATACTGATATATAATAAACGAACTTGTTGATTAGGAAGGGAGGTGGGATTTACAGATTGAACATCTTTTTGAACTTTTTGAACAAAATGACGATAAACTTTATCATACATACAAATTATATACAACATGTAAAATATAAGAAAAAAATGCTTAATACTTGAACATAGTTACTTAATTTTTTTTCCTTTAAAATCAAAGGCGAGGGATCAACTTATATAATTTGTATATATGATAAGTTTAACGTCATTTTGTTATTAAATGACCAAGTCCAGAGTGAAGAGTTGACAAAAATGTCCTCTTTATACGTCTCAAATTTGTGGAGAGAAAACCCAGAGACAATAAAATCATTTACAGACAGCTTTAGATAAGTAGGATTTTGCATGAATTGCATCGTGTTGCTATATTTAGACCCATATTATGATAAAACCTTTTGCATTACAAAGTTTAACACCTTTTTACCCATTCCACATCCAACAGAAACCAAATAACGGTTAAAATTAGAAAAATGTGCAAAATTAATTGATAAAATTTTCACTTTCTTTGTGCGCCGATGCCCCGAGGTTATAAAACTTTTTCTTGAGTACGATCTCGTACTCCAAATCGTACTCCGTGCTCCAAACCGTACTCGTACTCAAGGTATCGAGGTTATAAGTAAGCTATGAAGCTTTCTCAAAGTCGTACTCAAGACATTTAATCTAAATAAAATGCAGTGCAAACATTAAGAAATAAACAACGTTATTTAGTGAACATGGCGTTATGAATAGCAATTGCTCTGTTGGCATTAGCTGCAATAATGTAGCCCTCTCCCGATTTTTTTTGGGGGGGGGGGGGGGGGGGGAGAGGGCTACAACTCCATAGGATCTCCGTAATGGTGCAAGTGCGGAAGTGATTCACTCCCGCAACCATTTCGTCTCAAATCGTTTGTAAATGACAATAACATTTGCATTTCTTACCTGAACTCAAACGTTGTAGATGTCTATGGCATAAATTAATCCAAAAATATCAAGTATAGTTCATATATCGGTTATTTTTCGTGTATGTCAACAACGAAAGTTGAATTTGTCCGCCATGTTTACTGACCTTGACCGGTTTTATTTTGGGACAGCCAATGAGAATTCAGGAGCGGATCTTGAACTGAATATAGGAATTCCCCTATTTTAAACATAATTAACGCAGAAAATATGAATTTTCCATAATATACCATTTCCTTAAATGATGTTTTAGTGATATAACGAGGTAAGATCGATTATTTACACTGACATTCACGTTATCAAGCCCATCAAAACTCCAAGCGTACATCCCATAAAATCACGCGAGAACTGTCATGGCTGCTGAAAAAGACGACTGGTAAACATGCTGATGTGTTTTATCTAGTTTTGGTTTATATACGGTTAATTTGTTCAACCTGAATTAAAAAATCATTTTATCTAAAGGAAGTCAAATATAAAATCGATCTTTTCAGACCGAAGTCAGCCGCATTCAAAAAATAATTTTGCACCATTACGGAGATCCTGTGGAATTGTAGCCCTCTCCAGTAAACATCAGATATAAAAAAATCGGAGAGGGCTACATTATTGCAGCTATGTTGGCATATTCCATGATGCGCGCTAGCGCATCATGGAAAATATGCCAGCAGAGCAGTTGCTATTCATAACGCCATGTTCACTAAATAATCGTTGTTTATTACTTATATTTGCATTTTACCACTCGCAAATACCCTGTATTAGCCTAGACCTTGACATTTACCGGTAGCTATTACATCAAAAGTAAACATTCAGACTGTAATGTATCTTTTTAATTCACATAGATTTGTTAACAGAATCAATGATATGTTATAACAGTAATTCCTTTAAAATGTTATCAAAAACATGTTTTAATATTACATGTAAATACGTCAATTTTAATGGAGTTGGAGAAAAACACAAGATGTATCGTATAGTGGTTTAAATCTATAACGTCATGGAAAAGTATATATAACAGAGGAATTGCGATTATAGAGAAATAAATGCAGCTCCTCCGTATGGGCTTACAGTGGGAAAGAACAATGGAAAAGCAAATAGGGCCTATATAATATTGTTCATATTGTAACGTTGCTGTATTATACGCTATAATTTAATCATATCTACATGTATATGAATTAAAATGGAAAGTTTTTACCATTTTATTAATGACGTATCTAGATATAATGGAGGCGAATTTAAGAGTAATGGCGAACTGCAACCAAGATTATCAAAATAACTTTTAGATAGTTTGCTTCATTAATTCATGTACATATACATGTAAGTCTACGTACAAAATACTACCGTTGAATAGCTCGACTTTTTAAGAATTCTGTTTTTTGTCAAATACATGTACGACCCATACACCCCATCATTTAAAACAAAGAAATCAATGTACATGTATCGTTATTAATCAATTTCAATCAGATGTACTTGCGGGGTTCCTTTTTAGACGGTGGCTATAAATAGGCACAGTCTATTGCTACGGTCCTGACCGGAAGAGTATTTCTCACGGGGACCCTAGCGGATAACGAACGATAACTCTGTTAGGTACATGTATGCAGTGTTATACAGACAATGTTTTATCTACGTGTCGATTTCAGTATGAGAACAAATTTTAATCTTATCAGATATTTTAAGCATTATAGCTGCTAATTATTTTGTACATACATTTAAATAATGTATGAAATTGTGTTTTATTTTAAATGAGCCGTTACCCTATCTGCTTACGCGGTATTAATAACATAAGCACCAACTGCCAGTTTTGACGTTTAACTCTTTATCAGGACTGCATCAACTATATCACTGCGATAATTGCTTCTTGTTTTTATATGATATAAATAATTGCCAGAAACACACTTTTTAAACTGGTTTGCCATTTCATATTTCAGCATTTATGCTTCATCGATAAATTCAGCCAATTTCAACGCATTAGTTTTAGTTGAGCAGCATATTTTTTGTTGTTGTAGCTTATTCCAAAGATTTCACAACAGATACTGACAATGAATATTACATAAATTACATTTTATTGAACTTCAACCGATCAATGGCACAGTTTCTTCTACAAGTGTGCATGTGTTTTCAAACACACAAAAAACTTTAAATTTTGATACAAATGTGTTAAATTTTCGACTGACCTGTGATTTACAATGTACCTTATTTTGTACCTCACTCAGTCTGTAGAAACATTAATTTTATTACAGGCACCTCAATATTCATCAGACAATATTTACTGCAGATGTTGACGCTTTACTTGCTGCTGACTTTCTCTCAAACACGCTAATCGACGTCGGATTGTAAAATTCACGTGCAAATTGAGTCGCCATTTTAAATGTTTATAAACTACATTTTACGATGTTTTAAAGATTTTTTGTTCAGATCTTTTTTACATATGCTGTAAAACGTCTTATGGATTTTACGGCGTGTCAGCTCGTGTATCTACGAAAGCCGAGAAGGATCATTCGAGATTCGAGATTCAAAATACGAGATTCGAAATACGAGATTCGAGATTCGAAATTCGAGATTCAATATCTAAATTAACCAATCAAATCATGGATCTGAAACCTGTATCCTAGCAACATCAAACTGTTCTAAATAAAGATCATTCGTACATGCTCTTTCCTACAAATAAATGCTATGTTCACTTCTCCCTACCTCACTAAATGATTATTTGTATTTACTTTTACACAGAATATCTAAGCAGACTAGTAATAATGCAGTGTGCTTCGCGGATCTAAGTGATTTTGTTTGCCCTGGTGCATTTCCACCTGATGCGTTTGAACCCTGGAGTATTGCCAATTTGTTCACATTGCCGATTTCTTGTGCAGAGAACAGTAAAACTTTTGAAAAATTTGATTGTGCATGAATATTTCAAAATTAATTGTTGTACATGTTTTTTGTTATAATTCATTCATTGATATATCAACAAGAAAGAATAAAAGCATATGTTTCACAGCCAAGTTAAGTTTCTCTGTAGTTTCCTACTTCCCCCCCCCCCCCCCCGCACCAAAATTGACAATAATTACATATTTAAGTCATACAAATGTTTACTTTTTTTGTAAGTAAAGATCTAAAGATGTAAATAAGCACTGCAAACAAAGATGTGTGTATTTAATATACTACTACATTACACTTAGCCAGATAAAATGTAGTCAGGATGAAGCTACAAGGGGTGAGTGATGCAAATTTACCAATTTGTCGCCATACACATAGAACACCAAAATAAAGAAACTGTGAGTGGTGTGTGGAATGCATAAAAGATGGCGGCAAATTATCTCAAATAATCAGTGCAAAAACCCACAAAAAGGCTGTTATTTGTTACATATCCTTATCATTATCATTGATAAAAAATGTTATCGTCCCATAACATAGCCGATTAAGTTAATGTGTACATATGGTCAACGTACATGTTATTCTTATATACAAGAAGGCGGACGTATCAGGCGGGGATCCAGAAAATTAAATTTCAAAAATGATCGGTTGAATTACATTAAATGCTTTGAAAATTGTTTTAAACTATCGCACGGGTCAAAATGCATGATAGAAGCTATGTACAGTGTAATTGGAAACGTTCATTTTATATCAATATGTAGTATTACCTATTATAACAAATGAGAGTATAGCACAACTGCCACAAGCAATACATGTCCTTTACCGGCACCACCTCCCTCCCCATAAAAAAATGAAACAATTGTCGTTTTATTTGCTAAAATGTGTGTGGTTCAAGATTTTTCTAAAGGACATACCCGATTAGAATTGAAAAAGAGTCGTACGTTTAAAACTAATTTTGTCAAAATTTTTAGATTCATTTGGTTATATTTTGGTCCATTTAGGTAAATAGATGCACCAGCGCAGCTCTAATTTATATATAATCAGGCCATAAATTCAAAATATTTTCAAAAATTAATAGCTTTAAATATAGTGGATGAAAAAAAGGAAAGCAAGTCTAACTCGATGAGTGCTAATACCTGTGTTGAATGAATGGTACAGTAGGATATGCACAAAAAAGTCCCGTCTTCTCTTTCCTACCCTATATTCATTGGAATATTAAATCCGATTATAAGAGTCAAATTAAGAATCAAGTACGGATATGTACCTGTTTATCAAAATTAAAACTACTCATAATTTATCTACAGTGCATCGTTATGGAGCTACACAGAAAGTTTTATATTAATTTGCCGGGCCAAATAAAAAAAACCTGGAAAACGAAGAGAAAACAAAGTGGGGACAGAATAACTGGCAAACTAATTAGGACTATATAGCCCCCCACCTCTTGAAATGTATATACTGAAAACAGATTATTGGAATACAACATCCGCACACAATTTAAAGAACATTTCATGTTTTTTTTTTATCATTTTCGCTAGCTAATGTAAGACATCACAAATACCCCAAATCCCCTCACGGAAAAGGAAATGCTAGGTTAAGAGAGAGAGAGAGAGAGAGAGAGAGAGAGAGAGAGAGAGAGAGAGAGAGAGAGAGATGAAGGGGATTATTGTTATTCTATGCAATCGATTGAAAATACATGTACTACTTGTGATAAAATAGCTTCTTCGAATTTTCATGTGAGAGATTTTTCTCTGTATAGCTTAGCTGTGGGAATATTCATCTCTTAACTTGTTTTATTTTATTAGCAAGTAACTATTTAGATAATTCATATAGTTATTCCTTTTTTATCTAAAGTAACCAAATATTTATGTCAAATGCATCAAAATTAGCACATGTATTTCGAATTTTAAAGATGAATAGGAAAAGGCTTGCTCAAAAATATCAAATGACGTTACTTAAGATTAAAAATGACACTGTACGTGTATGTATAAATTCTAAACACACATTTTCAAGCCTTGACTAAGTGAGAAAAACTTGAACCATCAATAAAACCCCACAAAAAGTGTTACAGCAACTTTAGTACACAGTTTCCTTGAACACGTTGTTTCGGTTTAACGTGATCCTCATATTGTAAATTTCAAAAATATTTCAATTAGTGAATTTTCTTAAACTGTCGTGCACATTCCCAAAAATATTGAAATGAGAAACTTTACGTGTGTCCTTGGCTTTTGGCATATGTTCATTGATGCAATTCCAACCCCCACCCCACCCCACCCCTTCAAGATATTAGATGTTTTTTCTCACAAGAATTAAGGCAAATATAGTATGTTGCAATTAAATTGGAATACCCATATAATTTTCATAGTGTATACTATATGAATGTAAAAATAAACAGATCTTCTCAGTATTTTTGTGATTTTCCCAAGTATATGTTTCTATTTTTTTTTCAAATTAAATTCTTCGCTGTTTTTCCTAATACAGGAACTGCTCACTAAATATCTTAAGAGATGTCCACTTGGGGGCAGTGACTTTCCAGTTTTGTTTTGACGTCATTTATGACCTTTTCCTGGCATGTAAAATATCAAAATCGTTAAAAAGCCAGGTAAAACTTAAGATACCGGTATATCGAACGAAAGAGATTTGACATAAACACAATTTGTTGATAATTTTACCAATGACACTGGATTTATCGTCTTTGTTGCTCAAAAATTCATAAGTTATAGATGCAGACACATCGACATGCTTGCAGATGAAGAAGGTAATATGTACATGTAAATAATGTGTTACATTTTGTTGATAAATAATTAATCTGAATACATGTAGTTTGCCTACATGCCAGGACTATTTACATGAATTACCGTTCTCTGTCTTTCTCCAGAGACGTAAACTTTCATCGATCGGCTTTTGGGGCATACTAAAAATAGTAGGCTACTCAGCGGAGAACGTACTCCAAAACTTTTATAACCTCGGTTTTTAGAACCGTACTCAGTGGAGCACATACTCGGAGTACGGAGTACGAGTTTGAGTACGAGTATGGAAAAAGTTTTATAACCTCGGGGCCTGATTTCTGTTGAATTTACATCTTAAGCACCCACTTTCTTTTTGTCAAATTTGTATCATATTGCATTTCTATTTTCTAATAAAAAGTGCGACTTTTGATAACACTACATGTGATCTTCACACGATCTTATAAGAAATGAATAATATTCGATATAACATACATGTATTGTGTAACTTGGGACAGTTAACACCTTGTTCTTTGTCTAAATGTCTAGTATGTATGTAAAAATAGATCTAGTATAATTACTTGGGAGTAAGACTTGCTCTTAAAACTTTAATTTCATCTGTCTAGAAAATATTGGCTTCATATAGCATTCGAAGCATGTAATTAAACAATGTTACGAATTATGTACATGTATCATCAGATGTTTTAATCCTGCAAATCTGCATGCGCCTGTAGATGCTATATCCATTATATGAAAGAGACCTAGCACCGCAATTCAGGACTTGTAGATGCTCTAGGAACAGGACCCGCTCCTTAAACTCTATCTTTCTCCGAAGAGATTGCACATAACCTGGTCATTCATCAGGTACATTGAAAACCGAGATACATCATCGATTCAACTCTTGTCCATTAAGGGCAGGAGTAAAACAGACTTGCTCCAAAAGCTTTAAGTTGGGAATAATAGTAAGAAATAGGTAAGTAACTTTATTTCTTATTCCGAATTGAACACAACTGGTGCATTCTGTTAATACATGTATGTTGGAGTTGAAGTTTGTAATATTAGCTCTCTTTAAATTGTTTTTGTACATTTTGTACATATGTATTACGAAACAGTGAGTGAATTGATACTGTTATTAGAGACTGCGTATTTGCTTATTGCGTATTAAGCTCATAACTTGTCACTGCCCTAACTTCGTTACACTCAGTAAAAGGTGGCAGGGGATAGTTTCAAAGGAAAGACCCGTCAAATTTTTGAAATAAAGGGAGAACCTGGGGTTTGGCTGATCACCTTATTTGAGGGGTATAAATTGCTAGAATATTTATTGCATTCTTTTTGTTGATAGAGGAGCTCATGTCAATTTCATTGATATATGACACTTTAATACTGGTAGCACTTTTCATCAGATATGGAATGAAAATGCGAAACTGTGGCCAAAATTTTCACTTTCAGTGTTGTGCTTGTAAAGTAAGGTAAGTTCAGAACACACAATGTCACTTGAAAAGAAGGTGATTGACCCCCCCCCCCCCCCCCCCCATCAATTGGTGATTATTTGCATGGGTATATATTAAGCTACCAATCCTATGGTAGTTTATGGCAGTTGCTCGGGACTGGAGCGTGGTTCTGGACTAGTGAAAATGTGAAAAAAGGGCAATTTTTCAGAAAATTTTGAGACCGTCCCTGGCTATTCTTTATAGTGCTATATGTAAGTTGTACTTCTTTTATTCTGAAATGTTTAAAAATTCTCAAGAGTCGGGACCATGTGTCCCCTGCATGCAAACCAATTTTAGCAAATTTAAAAATCCACTGAAAAATTAAATCTCATAATTATATGAGCACTATCTGCCTCACATTTCCTCGACCAAAAAAACTATCCCCTGCCACCAAATTCATGTCGTTTGCTATCAAATGCGATTATGACGTCATTTTTCGCATGCTAAATTTTATTTAATTTAAAAGAATTACAAGATTTCTAAATCAAAAAGGAGCACAATGATACGTTTTTTACACGTGTATTTTGAGTTCAAACAATGCAATAAGCACTTTTTCCTGGGTGAAAAGAAATATCGATAAATCCGATCAAACTTCGACTTGAAAGATGTTTTAATCAAATAATGCCTATAACACCTGTTGATTACTACGTTTTGTTTGATCTACTACACTTTGATATACACTTAAATTGTACATGCAATAAAGTTTGCTCCACACAATACATATCAATCGATATTATATGCTTAGTATATTTACTAAAGATACCAACAAAAAATGAAATACGTATTTAGCAACAGAAATCTAATTAAAGTGAATATCCATTCCGCAGAAAAGGTAACTTGTATTTGGAATTTTGATTCTGGCTGTCATTTCCTTAATTTCAAGATCTATGAAATGAAAATAGAGTCTACACGCTTATGAAATATCAAATATGAATTATTTCTATGGAATTTATCAGTTGGCAGTCAAAATTTACAACATGGCAATACCTCTGTTAAAAAGTGCGTATCCAACTTTAAATTTTAGGTAAGCACAAAATTCCTTTAGCTTGATTCCGTTTTAATCCTGTCTTTATTAATTAATTGATTAAATAATGATGAAAAAGAGTGACAAATTTCGCATCCATTTTGAATTTTGTTGCTGTTGTTGTTATGTATACCAACATTATGCTTCAATTACATCATCAAAGCTTTAAGATATTTCCGCTTTTTGTTTTTAAAATTAAGACGTTATTAAAGATAAGAAATGAGCTTAATAATTTCGTTTTGGTCGTCGTAATAAAAAAAATTAAGCCTGAAAATTTGCTGTTTGTATAATTGTTAAATTCGTTTCTTAAGTCAATCAAAAATTGCCATGAGAAAAATATCTGAATTTTGAAGGGGATTAAAGTGACAAGAACTCTTGTACCCAATGTCTAATAAGAATGAAATTGGGCTCCGTAAAAAGGATTGAATTTGTTCTAAACTCTTTTTAAACAATAATAATTACGAAAATCGGTTTATAAGAATAAAAAAAATTAAAATTAATAAAAAAAAAATCCCCCGCACCATTCCATTATATATACCTATGTGCATTTTCACCGCTAAGTTATAAACTTATAATGCTTAGAAATTAGGAGGGCTGAAAGGTCGTGGCTATTTTTAGACTCTATTAAACTCCTTAAAAGAAGAGCTCAAATGACGATATAGCAAAGTATTCAAATTTCATAGCATAAAGATGTGGATTTTTTTTACTTTACTAAATGTTTGTGTATAGCTACAAAAATCGTATTATCTAAAATCTAAAAGAAATTCTAATGGTTGATTATAGACCGCCCAGACTCCTTAAATAAAATCAATTAAATTGATTATATGCATTATTGATTTAAATAGAAAATGATTATCAAAATATCCAGATGTCACTAGAGTGTTGATTCTGGATTAAGGGGGGGGGGGGGGTAGGCGAGGTCTGCATCTACTAAAATATAAACAGTACTTTATGCTGCAAAAGCATCAACAGATTATTCCCACTTGAGCTTCTTCTTCCTGGAGTCCGTTCAAGATGAAAACAGTAGATCAATTTATAAAATAGAAATCGAAGCAAATCAAACTTATCAACCGATGTCTCACCTAGATAATAGAATCCATCTTGGGCAAGTCTACCGGCTTGTTTTTTCAGATTTTCTGGTGCACTATCAAAGGACAGGATACGAGTTTTCACACTTGCATATGCAATGTTTTTTATCCGTGCAGAGTCTACATTCTGCAGACCTTCTGCCATAGCAGACCAATTAAGTTAAAAATAGCAAAGGGGATTTTTGCTGGAAACAATATACACAAAGAAAGATAACTCTTAATCCTCATCTTGACTGCCATAACCCGACTCGAGTTAACATTCAAAGCTTTTTTAAACTTTTAAAATTTCTAACGTAAATATGTTAAATTTAGACTTATTAATATAATTATAGATCTCAGCGATTAAGTGCAAGTTTCACATATTCACTCCGAATGAGGTGAGCATAAATAGTAAATTGCGAACTAATGGAAAGTGTATGTATTAATGAACAGCAGTAGTAAAATGAAATTCAAAAATTTAATACTAAAATTCCTTATGTAATAATGTAAAATAGAGAAAACTGAAACTACATGTAATTAGCTTATTTAAAAAACAGTGGTTTGGTTCTTACGTTAATTTTTTTCATAATACTATTGCTGAAAAAGTTATTTTCCAACTCCAATGCATTTTAATAATTTATTGTGCGTGTGTGTGTGTGTGGGGGGGGGGGGGGGGGGGGGTATACAGCAAATCAAACTCAATCAAATACAAGAACAACATCTTATATATCGGTATCACTCACACTCATTTCAAAATAGGAGATATTTTTGTTAAAGAATAAATAGTTTTCCTTTCAAAATTCTTTATTATATTTGTTCTGACACATTTTAATCCTATGATAAAATATAATATGTGCTGTAAAAGAAGGTTCTAGATCGATGGAATACATCAGTCAAATCAGAAAAAAAAAGTATGAACACAGCACAAAAGAACCATTTTTTAAAATATTCCTTCAATTTCTGTTAATAATAGAGATTGATCTCAAATCATTTTAACTATTAAAGTTTAAATCCAGAGAACGTTGTAACGTGATCACTATTACTGTAGTAACCGGTACCACTGCCTCGTTTGACCCACACACTGTCCCCGGTCTGTAGATGTAAGATAACCAGGTTGGTTCCGGTCTGGTGAATCGAACTGCTGCTCCCACTGTAATAAGCCATGGCCCTGACCTTACTGGATCCATTCATAACTATGTCTAAATGGATGTATTTTTGAAAAGCAGACTGAACAGAGACATAGAACACATATGTCCCTGCTATGGGCGCTGTAAAGATACCAGTACTGGGGTTGTAGCCTGTTCCTTCGCTGTAGATTACTGTGGGGAACACTAGTGTGTCTCCTGTCCAACCATAGTTACTTGATGATATACCCGCTGTAAACGCATGGTGGTTACCCTTATCTACAATTGGAAAAATAACTAATTGTATTATAAAGTGTATATACTGCTTAATAGACAAGACGTTTATCACATGGCTCTGTGCTTTTAATGAGTAGGTATGTCTAAAATAATTAAGAGAAACATATTTGAATAAAGAATTAATTAAACAATTACAACCATGTATTCTACATATTTTATTTTAAGCATTCTAATAAGAACACTTTGATTTTTATGAATGAACGAATTACGGAATAGAACATGGCATAGAACATTAAGAACTGTAGAGGAAAAGGCCCTGGCAAAAATTAGAAGCAAATAATTAATATGCGTCTGCATGCGATAACTCATCAGTTTCATTTAAACAAAGAGAAAATACTTTCTTTGGAGATTTCATTATTTTCATTATTCCATTACACTAAAAATAAATCAATTGAAAACATGCACAGCTTATATAAGTCCTTTCTAGGGGTCAAGATTACTCATACGTGTACAAGTTGTTTAGCTACAAGTACATAGAAATATACTTAATATATACATATTTAAGAGAATTTGTCTGGTAAAACGGAATTAGTTTTAAATATTTAAACAATGTTTGCAGTTTTAGAGCATCGCATTTGACTGGTAGTAGTAACATGTTATAAACATGTATGTGAAAGATAACAAGATTACTCTCGTCGGTGTTGTCATTTACGCGGGTATAAAGGACGCTAGTCACTACTGCAGTTTAAAACTAATTTTGAATTACGCTATTATAACATATCAGCACGCACTTCAGAACAGGGCGAAATTAAATGTTTGCAAGTGTAAAAGAGCAAAAAAAAAATAACATTGGGGAAAAATAAAGTTATTTACGTTCCCTACTACACAATTGAATTATTTCAATAATTCTATATCAAGTTATGTTTTATGAACATGGAACAAAAATGTGAAATTCAGATTTGTAAAAAGAGTGACAGACTTTTAATGCTGTAAACGTCGATAAATTTGCGATGTCTGTGTAGAAAACGTTCATTTGGTTCTATTTTGGGAGACAGAAATACAACAACAAACTGCCATTCATTGTGCATGGTAGTACTTTTTTAAAAACTGCTCGCGCTGAGAAAAAATGTGTTTTAACACTTTTTAAACCCACGTCACCTACAAGGGTTTTTTTAGTAGACCATTTATATATTTACAATAATACATGTTACATGGAAGTTAAGACCTCTTAAAGGTTTACGTTTTATCAACACAAATAATATCAATGATTTCGAAGTATTCTTTTGCAAAATTCCATTTTTATTGGTTTATGTGTGATTTTCCAACAACACATACTTTCAATATATATTAGGTCATTTTGTTGAAAAAAAATGTAAAGCTCATCTTACCGCAGTTCAATCTGGACAAGTTCATGTTGGCCACTTCCAAAGAAGCCACAGCAGACGATAGTTTAAGCTGCTCATACTCCGACGTTTTTAACTGTGTTTCAAGCTTAGTGACTGTTCTATTCAAGATTTCTGAAAAAATGAATTAAACATTTTCTAAAACCAATTCATACAAATATTTAAAATGGTTATATATGACAAATAATACATTTTCCATAAAGAATAATGATAAATAAACCTAATCTTGTATATAAAACTTTTAAAAACTATGTTATTGTACAGATAAACCAGTGTTCGAAATTTTAAAGGTCTGCCCACAGGTTTGTATACTAGGGACAAACAAATTTTACAAATGAAATATCTGCTTAAGATGGAATTCTTATCAAACATGTGCTCTGCTACCATGGAAACAATTAACTAAAAACCATTTACAGCGACTCTTTGGGTTTTTTTAAATCAAAGCAAGCACATTTCTATTTTTTTACGATAAACAACACATGTAAATACCTGTGAAGGTTCCTCTAATTTCCGATTGAGAATCATCTAGATTTTGAATGAGCACTTTGTTTTTTGTGAGGTTGAGTTCGTTTTGAAATATTTCTGCTTTTAATTCTTCAAATGAATTGGCAAAATGTCGTTTTAGTTCTTCGTATTTCTTATCCCTCGACTCATTTTCAGTCTCCGTGCTTTCCTTGAAATCTAACAGCGTGACCGAAAGATAGCGTACCTCTATTTTGATATCATCAAGAACATTACGAGTTTTGTTAAACATTTCCCGCCTTTTTTCGTCTGAATCTCTCTGGATGTCGTTTAATTGTTCGTGCAAAGTGCTGACGTTCTCGTTAACTGTTTGTAATTTCGTTTCCAGATCCGTTATTCTAGCCTCGCTCATTCTGCTACTGTTTTCAAGTTCTCTATTTTTTTGTATAAGAGAAGCAATTGTTCGCTGTTGTTCTGATATTTTTGTTTCACTTGTCGCAAGACTTTGTTTCAAACTGGTGACGTCATTAACCAGTGCGTGGACATTTTTGACCAAAGCGAGGCGGATGACAGTCTCTTGGTTTATCATCTGTCGTATGATGCTCAAATCGTTCCAATCCTGGTCTTTGCTCTCCAATGATGTTGATGTCTTGTTTTCTCCATCAGTAAGGAACGATGAGACTGGTTCTGCATCAGATATACTTACCAATATCGCTAAAATACAAACCACCCTCATTTTTATCGAACTGTAGAATAAACTGTTTCACACTACGAGTTGAGCTATGTATTTATAGTAAAACAGCCCTACCCACATTTTTCTGACGTGTAAATTTTGTAAGATTTGGGACAATATTTGAAGTGTCACGTCCACTGTTAGGCAGAGATAAAAACCAAAAACTGCTTCATTGGATACTATGTATAATTGTTGTCCTCAAGAAAGCTTTTCCTTTTCATCTCCAAATACATTTTATCTTTCAAAACATACTCACTCCAAAACAACCTAGTGAAATGTTGCCACTAGTGATAACGATTTTTCAAACTATGTCAAACAATTTTAACATCTTACAATGCCCCCATCCCCGCCAAAATTTAATTACATAAGTGGGAGATAAATAAAAAGACATTGTAAAATTATAATTGGGCTAAATATTTAAAATTATTCAAGCTCGATTGCCATAAAAAGTATTAGATATTATCAAACTTTATAAATATGAATTGTATGCTGTTTTTTTTTTTTAACTCAACTTCTTATCAACAATAGAAGACACTCAAATAACACCCAAAGCTATGATTGACCTTCCAAAATATTACAAGTGTATCCCTACAGGGTATTAACTTTTGGAACTTAAGATAACTGAAGATAAAAATATCAATGTTAACTAAATCGAAAAAAGATATAACGTTCATGTGTGGATATCTGGTAACGTCGTGTGTAGTTTCAGACAAAGATACAGAGTGTTCCTTAATTATTATAGACTATTTTATATCCATAAATTATTTACATTGTACTCACTTTTGATCTACACTTTGTTCTCGACATTATTTAAATAATAACATAATATTTCCCTGCTACAAGTGCCATGTCATTTTAATCGGATACCCATAACAAATTGAAAGCTTTGAGTGAATTTTAATTGAACCTGAATTGTTCAGCAAAGTCCCAGGGGCCATGTTCAGGAATGTATCTTACGATCAATCCTAACAGATGTCATAGGATTATCCGACATATCTTAAGATATCTATAGTCACTCCATGACATATCTTAGGATGTAAACCGAAGCTATCATAGACATATAAAAAGTTCAGACGTCTAATATCGACTAAATTTTCTTTCTAAAAAGTATTGAAATATCAACAAAATTTAATGTGAAAATATTATCGTGAATGTCTATCACAAACACAATTGAGTATTAAGAATTTTACATCTTTAAAGTCTGTGTTACTAATGTGATACATGTATTTGATTCACAATGACATATCAATTTTCAAAACATGGTAATGGGGGCCATATTTTTTCCCTTTAATTGCATCACCTATTTTAAATATCATTGAGCTATGGTCAGTGACCGTACTAAGAATCGAAACTGAGTTTTAAACTCTTATACAAGTAGTTATCAGATACAAAATAGAACTCATGTAGCTCCAAGGTTAGATTGGATGGGGATGGAAAATTTCAAAGCGAAAAAAGGGTGGCCTTCTCTGTACCGTGGAAGCTTTTGGTCGTTTACGTGATGTTGATTTGGTAAAATTGTGCTGGTAAATGTAAACATTGGTTTATATATACGCATGTACATGTCATAATATTTATCATATGTTCATCATTTTTTAAATTGAATCTATTATCTTCTCAAAAACTAAGATTATTTTGAGCTATCAATGATATTTTTATCTACATTTTGCCATTACATAAAAATTAGATATATTTTGCAGCATATTATCAAGTTGTAAGCAAAATGCAACTTATAAAAGGCTCTTTCAGATCAAGAAATCTTTCATAAATTTTAAAACGGAAAAAAGTGGAGAAAGTTGGAAAACGGATATTGTACTCAAAGTACTTATAGGAGTCATGGGGGTGGGGGTGATAAGCGCATGTTAATGATTCATTCATATATTGTTTACTTTTGTTTACTTTTAAGACCCAAATAAAACTAAAACAGAAGCGTGTACAGTAGGTAAGTATATAAAGTTACAGCATCAATGCTATATCTTCTTATAATATCTAAATGCACGTATATCTATAGTATGTGCTCTGTTATATCCCAAAGTACTATGACATGGTGTAGCTATCGGTTTTCTTCTTCTTTTAGAGATGGCTGTTCACACTGTTGAGTTTATTGAGGATATGGCAGACGTTGTGATGTCTTAAAGCTATGATGGTTTTCAGGGGCGTTGTAAGTTAGGAATACGCTATGTTTTCGATCAAGTTTAAAAACAACCTTCTAAATATTTGTCATGACACTCATCTATATAATTATGGTGCAGATTAGAACGCAGCTCCACTTCATTTCCGATGAAAGTCAGTGCATAGAGGAGTAGAGTCTATGTTGACATACAAAATTTAATGTCATTAAATGATTTTGTAGGGGGGATACATAACCATCTGAATCTATTAGTTAAAACAAAATCTTGAATAAACCAAGCACATTAGAAGAAGAAAAACTTCTTGCCATAAAGTTACGTTGTTTGTAGATGCATACATGTATAAACATATATATATTCCATTTTTCTTTTGTTCAGTCACAGTAATTTGTCCGATTACTAAAATAAATAAATTACGTTTTAACATTCTGGACATTAAGTAAAAAGCGTGTAACCCATTTTTTATGCCACACTTTTTAGTGAATCAAATGTCAAAAAGCTATCGATTTTTCGTCGAATTGTCTTGAATCTTTGTAGTTCCATGGCCACTCTTTGTTTCGCTCGAAGTTCGTCTTCGTCAATAAATTCGGTACTAACATGTGAATTGTGTCTCCTGTAGTGAACCCCAGGCAAACTTCTCAGTTGTCTCGAGTTGAATCGAGGAAGTTGCATTGGCAGGTGCTGGTCGGTCGAAATCGAGGCCCTTCTAGGAGGGAGCAGACTGGTTGATCCAGTTGTCCCTACAGATATCTAATTTCGTTTTTCGATAAAATCTGTGCGGCCTAGGACTTGCAGAGTCCTTCTTTTTTCAAGAGTCGTTTAATTTCGCTGAAGGGAGGGTGTGAACTGTAAGCTCTGCGATCGCTCGAATCTAGATTGCATTTTTATTTCCAAGTCGGATTTGAATGTATCCCTTGCTTCAGCTTCTCGATGGACAACGGAGTCGACGGATTCTGTTGATCCACCATGCAAAGGAGCTGATTGGGATTTGTGAAAAAGGTTCTTTTGCGTCAGATGTCCAACGAACGGGTAGCTAATTCAAGTCCAACTCCGGCATCGATTCTCGGTGGCGTTTTTCAAGTTTTCGTTTCAATAGAACACATTCCCATCTGTGTATTGATCGATGGTCGTTCATATCTTTAAACATTTTATACAGAGACATTTTCGGTCTATTCAAGTCAATTTTCTTTTGGAAAGATATGTTCTCTTTCATCTTTTTCATAGTTCGCGCGAGTTTTGTGATTCTCTGCAGGTCTGGCTCTTGGTTTTGGTGTTCAATTTCTTCGATCCTATGTAATGGGAAAGCTCTCAATAGTTTTATAATTTCGTTTTGGTCGTCATATCAATAGAAAGTTAGGCCTGAAAATTTGTTGTTTCTATGATTATTAAATTTTCGTTTCTTAAGTCTGTCAAATATTGCCATGAGAAAAATATTTGAATTTTAAAGAGGATTAAAGTGACAAGAACTATTTTACCCAGTGTCTAATAAGAATGAAACTGGGCTCCAAAAAAGGATTGAAATTGTTCTAAACTCTTTTCAAATAATAATTATTACTAAATTGGGTTTATAAGAATAAAAAACAAATAAAACAAAAAATGATTTAAAAAATTCCACCGCACCATTCCATTTTATATAGCTATGTGCATTTCAACATTAACAAAGTATTCAAATTTCATAGCATAAAGATGTGGAATTTTTTACTTTACTAAATGTTTGTGAGTAGCTACGAAAATCATATTATCTAAAATCTGAAAGAAATGCTGATGGTTGACTACAGACCGCCCAGACTCCTTAAATAAAATCAAAAAAATTGATTATATGAAATATTGATTTAAATAGAAAATGATTATTAAAATATCCAGATGTCACTAGACGTTTAAAAAGAAAGTGTTGATTCGGGATTGGGGGGGGGGGGGTAGACGAGGTCTGCATCTACTAAAATATAAACCGTACTTTATGCTGCAAAAGCATCAACAGATTATTCCCACTTGAGCTACTTCTTCCTTGAGTGCGTTCAAGATGAAAACAGTAGTTCAATTTATAAAATAGAAATCGATGCAAATCAAACTTATCAACCGATGTCTCACCTAGAAAATAGAATCCATCTTGGGCAAGTCTACCGACTTGTTTTTTTTCCAGATTTTCTGGTGCACTATCAAAGGACAGGATACGAGTTTTTACACTTGCATATGCAATGTTTATTATCCGTGCAGAGTCTACATTCTGCAGACCTTCTGCCATAGCAGACCAATTAAGTTAAAAATAGCAAAGGGGATTTTTGCTGGAAACAATATACACAAAGAAAGATAACTCTTAATCCTCATCTTGACTGCCATAACCCGACTCGAGTTATCATTCAAAGCTTTTTAAAACTTAAATTTCTAACGTTAATGTGATAAATTTAGACTTACTAATATAATAGATCTCAGTGATTAAGTGCATTACAGTTTCACATATTCACTCCGAATGAGGAGAGCATAAATTGTAAATTGCCAACTAATGGAAAGTGTATGTATTATTGAACAGCAGTAGTAAAATGATATTCAAAAATGTTCTACTAAAATTCCTTATGTATTAATGTAAAATAGAGAAAACTGAAACTACATGTAATTAGCTTACTTAAAAAAACAGTGGTTTGATTCTTACGTTAATTTTGTTCATAAAACTATTCTGAAAAAGTTATTTTCCAACTCCAAATATCTACGTTTATATTGCATGCAAAATAGTTGTTTAAAATGCATTTATGTCTGCTTGCCTTACCACCTCCATCGATATAAAACATAACTCCTCTTTAGAGAATAGAAATGGTCATTTATTGAATGATGCAATAAATGACAATGAACAAAATTGGGTAAAAAGTCAAATCTGATATCAGATCGCCAATGTTTACAAACAGTTACACCGTAATGGCCGACAGCACAGATTGATCGAATAATTGTCCCAGGTGACGCCGTGGCAATTATTTAAAGTAGACGATGCAATAATGCAATTTACCTGTGTAAAACAATGAACTGACGCTCAATGAATGAACTGGCAAGTTTTCAGGATGCTCAGGAATCTTTATCTTCGATAAACAGTAGAAAAATCCTTTACAGACAGCAAGTTTTCTCCATGACTGGAGTTCAGGAAAAAAGTGCGCATGCGCAGTCACAATGTATGCAAATTGCCAGATAAGAATATCACTAAATGGGGAAAAATCCCCACATTACCAACTGGCAACATACATAAACCATTTATTGTACATAAATTGTTTTTTAATAATTTATTGTGTGTGTGTGTGGGGGGGGGGGTATACAGCAAATCAAACTCAATCAAAAACAAGAACAACATCTTTTATATCGGTATCGCTCACACTCATTTCAAAATAGGAGATAATTTTGTTAAAAAGGATAAATAGTTTTCCTTTCAAAATTCTTTATTATATTTGTTCTGACACATTTTCATCCTATGATAAAATACAATATGTGCTGTAAAAGAAAGTTCTAGATCGATGGAATACATCAGTCAAATCAGAAAAAAAAAGTATGAACACAGCACAAAAGAACCATTTTTTAAAATATTCCTTCAATTTCTGTAAATAATAGAGATTGATCTCAATTAAATCATTTAAACTATTAAAGTTTAAATCCAGAGAACGTTGTAACGTGACCACTATCACTGTAGTAACCGGTACCACCGCCTCGTCTGACCCACACTCTGTCCCCGGTCTGTAGATGTAAGATAACCAGGTTGGTTCCGGTCTGGTAAATGCTAATGTTACTCCCACTACCGCAATAAGCCATGGCCCTGACCTCTCTGGATCCATTCATAACTATGTCTAAATAGACGTATTTTTGATGGGCAGACTGAACAGAGACATAGAACACATATGTCCCCGCTGTCGGCGCTGTAAAGATACCAGTACTGGGGTTGTAGCCTGTTCCTTCACTGTAGATTACTGTGGGGAACACTAGAGTGTCTCCTATCCAACCAGAGTTACCTGATGATATTGCCGCTGTAAACGCATGGTGGTTACTCTTATCTACAATTGGAAAAATAACTAATTGTAGTTTAAAGTGTATATACTGCTTAATAGACATGAAGTTTATCACATAGTTCTGTGCTTTTAATGACTAAATATGTGTAAAATAATTAAGAGAAATATATTTGAATAAAGAATTAATTAAACAATTCCAATTATGTATTCTACATATTTTATTCTAAGCAATTTAATTAGAACACTTTGATTTTTTATGAACTAATTACGCAATAAAACATAGCATAGAACATTAAGAACTGTAGAGAAAAAGGTCCGGACAAAAATTGGAAGCACATTTTTAATCTGTGTGATAACTCATCAGTTTCATTTAAACAAAGAGAAATTACTTTCATTGGAGATTTCATTATTTTCAATATTCCATTATAATAAGAATAAACCAATTAAAAACATGCACGACTTATATAAGTCCTTTCTAGGGATAAAGATCACTCATACGTGTACAAGTTGTTTAGCTTCATGTACATAGAAATATATTTAATATATACATGTTTGAGAGAATTTGTCTAATAAGACGGAATATACAGATAAAGAATAAGTTTTAGATATTTAAGTAATGTTTCCAGTTTTAGAGCATCGCATTTGACTGGTAGTAGCAGTAACATGTTATAAACATGTATGTGAAAGATAACAAGATTACTCTCGTCGGTGTTGTCATTTATGCGGGTATAAAGGACGCTAGTACAGCAGTTTAAAACTAATATTGAATGCAAGCTATTATAACTTATAAGCACGCACTTGTCAGTCGAATAATTACAATTAATAGGGACATATTCGTCCAAATATTGTTTTAGCCCCTTTTGTTATTTGGCGAATTTAAGAAAGCTCGAATTTACATATTTCCAATTATCTCTCTTTTATCACATCTATGTCTGTGTTAATTCAGAACAGGGCAAAATTAACTGTTTGCAAGTGTAAAAGAGCAAAAAAAATTATAACTTAGGGCAAAAATAAAGTTAGTTACGATCCCTACGTCACAATTGAATCATTTTAATAATTCTATATCAAGTTATGTTTTATGAACATGAAACAAAAATGTGAAATTCAGATTTGTAAAAAGAGTGACAGACTTTAAATGCTGTAAACGTCGATAAATGCGACGTCTGTGTAGAAAGCGTTCATTTGGTTCTATTTTTGGAGACAGAAATACAACAACAAACTGCCATTCATTGTGCATGGTAGTACGTTTTTAAAAACTGCTCGCGCTGAGAAAAAATGTGTTTTAACACCCTTTAACCTCACGTCACCTACAAGGGTTTTTTTAGTAGACCATTTATATATTTACAATAATACATGTTACAAGATATTCTTTTGATAAACTATTAATACGAAATTAAATTTGTGGAAGTTAAGACCTCTTAAAGGTTTACGTTTTATCAACATAAATAATATCAATGATTTCGAAGTATCCTTTTGCAAAATTCCATTTTAATTGGTTTATGTGTGATTTTCCAACAACACATACTTTCAATATATACTAGGTTATTTGGTTGAAAAAAAAATGTAAAGTTCATCTTACCGCAGCTCAATCTGGACAAGTTCATGTTGGACACTTCCAAAGAAGCCACAGCAGACGACAGTTTTAAAAGCTGCTCATACTCCGACGTTTTTAACTGTGTTTCAAGCTTAGTGACTGTTCTATTCAAGATTTCTGAAAAAATGAATTAAACATTTTCTAAAACCAATTCATACAAATATATAAACGATACAAAATGGTTATATATGACAAATAATACATTTTCCTAAAGAATAATGATAAATGAACCTAATCTTGTATATAAAACTGTTAAAAACTGTTATTGTACAGATAAACCAGTGTTCGAAATTTTAAAGGTCTGTCCCCAGGTTTGTATACTAGGCAAAAGCCAGATTTTACAAATAAAATATCGTTCCTGCCTACTTCTGCTTAAGATGGAATTCTTATCAAACATGTGCACTGCTACCATGGAAACAATTAACTAAAAACCATTTACAGTGACTCTTCGGATTTTTTTTTAATCAAAGCAAGCATATTTTTATTTCTTACGATAAACAAGACATGTTAATACCTGTGAAGGTTCCTCTAATTTCCGATTGAGAATCATCTAGATTTTGAATGAGCACTTTGTTATTAGTGAGGTTGAGTTTGGTTTGAACGATTTCCGCTTTCAATTTTTCAAATGACTTGGTAAAATGCCGTTCAAGTTCTTCGTATTTCTTATCCCTCGACTCATTTTCAGTCTCCGTGCTTTCCTTGAAATCTAACAGCGTGACCGAAAGATAGCGTACCTCTATTTTGATATCATCAAGAAATCTTTGAGTTTTGTTAAACATTTCTCGCCTTTTGTCGTCTGAATCCTTCTGGATGTCGTTTAATTGTTCGTGCAGAGTGCTGACGTTTCCGTTAACTGTTTGTAATCTCGTTTCCAAATCCGTTATTCTAGACTCGCTCATTCTGCTACTGTTTTCAAGTTCACTATTTTTTTGCATAAGAGAAGCAAATGTTCGCTGTTGTTCTGATATTTTTGTATCACTTGTTGCAAGACTTTGTTTCAAACTGGTGACGTCATTAGCCAGTCCGTGGACATATTTTTACCAAAACGAGGCGGATGACAGTCTCTTGGTTAATCATTTGTCGTAGGATGCTCAAATCGTTCCATTCCTTGCCTTTGCTCTCCAGTGATGTTGAAGTCTTGTTTTCTCCATCAGTAAGGAACGATGAGATTGGTAGTACTGGTTGAACTGTAGAATAAACTGTTTTACACTACAACATGAACTATATATTTATAGTAAAACAGCCAGACCCACATTTTTCTGACGTGTAAGTTTCGTAAGATTTGGGACAATATTTGAAGTATCACGTCCACTGTTATGCAGAGATAAAAACCAAAAACTGCTCCATTGGATACTATCTATAATTGTTGTCCTCAAGAAAACCTTTCCTTTTCATCTCAAAATACATTTTATCTTTCAAAACAAAACAACCTAGTGAAATGTTGCCACTAGTGATAACGATTTTATCAAAGTATGTCAAACAATCTTAACATCTTACAATGCCCCCATCCCCGCTAAAATTTAATAACATAAGTGGAATATAAATAAAAAGACATTGTTAAATTATAATTGGGCTAAATATTTAAAATTATTCAAGCTTGATTGCCATAAAAAGTCTTAGATATCATCAAACTTTATAAATATAAATTGAATGCTGATTTTATTATTCAAAAACCCAACTTTTAATCAACTATAGAAGACACTCAATTAACACCCAAAGCTATGATTGACCTTTCCAAAATATAACCAGTGTATCCCAACTGGGTATTAACTTTTGGAACTTAAGATAACTGAAGAACAAAATATCAATGTTAACTAAATCGAAAAAGATATAACGTTTATATAATTATGTGGGGATATCTGGTAATGTCGTGTGTAGTTTCAGACAAAGATACACTGTGTTCCTTAATTATCATAGACTATTTTGTATCCATAAAATCAAATAATTCTGATTATTAAGGACAACAAAAGACAAAAAAAGGTATATCGATATTGTGTTTGTAGATTTTAAACAGGCTTTCGGTAGCGTTTTCAGAGATAGAAACTGGAACAAATCATTTTCCTTTGATAAAAGTGGAAAATGTTTCTTTCTTAACTTATAAAAAAGAGGTATGTTAGCATAAAAGAAAAATTGTTTCGAGTTTGGGTGTTATTATTCATTATTGAAATGTAAAGATGAAATCGGCAATTAAAAAAAGTATAACCGTTTCTATTTTCTTATTTATCTGTGATTTATAATAAAAGCTTACAGAAAGGGAAGCTATCAGTCTTCTCGAAACTATTATCTAAATAATGGACATCAGTTAGCTTACAAAAAAAAGTTTAAAATATTTCAACAACCATTTTATCCAGGGTCAAACGATCACATAAAATATATACATATATGTGATACGTAATATCATTACATTGTATCTCATTATATACTTAGTTTTGCAGTATATTTAAAAGTTTTTAATATAAAATATACGAGGCTCAGCGTAATTTCTTCTTCCGCAGGTGAATACATTTTATCAATAGTTATCGACATGTTACTGGAAAAAAAGTACCTTTTTGCGCTAATATCTAACCTTTGACTATGCAAAGTACCATGAATATTATGCCAGGTTATTTCCCACCATTAATATGGTCTTGAAATAGTATATCGACCTGTTAAATAATATAGAAATTGGTATTTTGGAGCACATTCTTTTGGAATTAGCTACTTTTCGTCTTCTGTACTCGTCCTTAGTAACACTCGAAAATGTAATAAACTTTAAACGGGCAGACTGCACGCACATTACATGAAAAAATCTTGACAACTTCTGAAAATCCTAATCCATTTGATGGGTGGGTATATCTATAACCTTAGTTTCACTGTATATTCCCTTATTTTGAATTCAAATTTTAACACCGTCCCGATAAAGTAGGGGGAGGGGGCAACATGTTAGTTCATTTTTTATATATTTATAATTGTTGCGCCAAAAAGTGCGGTGGGCAGCCCATCCCCCCTCCCCACCCAGATGCTTCGTGCCTAGACTGGCCATTAATGAGAGATATCACCTTTAGAATGTTGGTATCTGGATTTTTTTTCAAATTGTACTCACTTTTACTATACATTTTGTTCTCAACATTATTTAAGTATTAACACAATATTATTTCCCTGCTACAAGTGTCATGTCATTTTAATCAAATACTCATAACAAATTGAAAGCTTAGGGGCGAATTTTAATTGTACCTGAATTGTTCAGCAAAGTCCTAGGGGCCATGTTAAGGAAAGTATCTTACGATCTATCCTAGCAGATATCATAGGATTATCCGATGTATCTTAATATATATTATAGTCACTTCAAGACATATCTTAGGATGTAAACCGAAGCTATCAGAGACATATAAAAAGTTGAGATGTCTAATATCGACTAAATTTTCTTTCTAAAAAGTATTGAAATAACAACAAAATATAATTTGAAAATATTATCGTGAATGTCTATCACAAACATACTTGAGTATTAAGAATTTTACATCTTTAAAGTCTGTGTTACTAATGTGATACATGTATTTGATTCACAATGACATATCAATTTTCATTACATGGTAATGGGGGCTTTCGGTCGTTTACGTGATGTTGATTTGGTAAAATTGTGCTGGTAAATGTAAACATTGGTGTATATATACGCATGTACATGTCATAATATTTGTCATATGTTCATCATTTTTTAAATTGAATTTATTTTTTTCTCAAAAACTAAGATTATTTTGAGCTATCAATGATATTTTTATCATCATTTTGCCATTACATAAAAACCAGATATGTTTTGCCGTATATTATCAATTTGTAAGCAAAATGCAAATTATAAAAGGCTCTTCCAGATCAAGAAATCTTTCATAAATTTTAAAACAGAAAAAAGTCGAGAAAGTTGGAAAACGGATATTGTACTCAAAGTACTTATAGGAGTCATGCGCGGATGGGGGTAGGGGGGTTAATAAGCTCATGTTAATGATTCATTCATATATTGTTTACTTTTGTTTACTTTTAAGACCCAAATACAACTAAAACAGTGTACGTGTACAGTTGGTAAGTATATTAAGTTACAGCATCAATGCTATATCTTCTTGTAATATGCAAATGCACGTATATCTATAGTATGTGCTCTGTTATTTCTCAAAGTACTATGACATGGTGTAGCTATCGGTTTTCTTCTTCTTTTAGAGATGGCTGTTCACACTGTTGAGTTTATTGAGGATATGGCAGACGTTGTGGTGTCTTAAAGCTATGATGGTTTTCAGAGGCGTTGTAGGTTAGGAATACGTTATGTTCTCGATCAAGTTTTAAAACAACCTTCTCAATTTGTCATGACACTAATCTATATAATTATGGTGCAGATTAGAACGTAGCTCCACTTCATTTCCGATGAAAGTCATTGCAAAGAGGAGTAGAGTCTATGTTGACATACAAAATTTAATGTCATTAAATCATTTTATAGAGGGGGTACATAACCATTTGAATCTTTTAGTTAAAACAAAATCTTGAATAAACCAAGTACATTAGAAGAAGAAAAACCTCTTGTCATCAAGAGTTGTTTTAGATATATATATATATATATATATATATATATATATATATATATATATATATATATATATATATATATATATATATATATATATATATATATATATATATATATATATATATATATATATATTAAATTGTATTAAATATATATATATATATATATATATATATATATATATATATATATATATATATATATATATATATATATATATATATATATATATATATATATATATATATATATATATTAAATTGCCTCATTCAACAACACGTTTCTTGACACTACTTCAACGTTAGTCGATGGTAAACTCGATTTCAATCTTCATACTAAACCTACAGATTCCCACCTCTATTTAATGACGTCTAGCTGCCACCCACCTCATACGTTTAGAGGCATACCAAAAGGCCTAGCCACCAGAGTCAGACGTATTTGTTCAACTCAAGAACTATACTCTGAGCAAAGTCAACTCCTAAAATCCCACTTATTTGCCAGGGGCTACAGCTCGCACTCTGTACAGAATGCAATTGATGATTTAGCTAAAGAGGATCGTTTATCCCTTCTGAAATATAAACCCAAAAACGAAGACAACAAGGTCCCATTTGTCACTACTTACCACCCTGTCCTTAGGGGCCTAAATGCAGTCCTTAAGAAGAACCTGCCAATCCTTTACAGCAATGATAAAATGGTTGAGGTTTTCAAAAAACCCCCGATGGCAGCTTTCAAGCGCCCTAGAAACCTTAAGGACATGGTAGTAAGAACCAAACTAAAGAACCCTCTGCCTAATGGTGGCTTTAGAACTTGTTCTGACACCAGATGTCTGTTGTGCAAACACAGCTCTGATGCAGACGACTTCTCTAGCCCCATTACTGGCCGTACCTACAAAATTTTCGCAAATACTTCTTGTCGTACTGACAATTGTGTATATCTCATCAATTGTAAATTTTGTCAGAAACAATACGTAGGGGAAACAGTAGACCTCCGCAGGCGCATCAATATTCATCGTTCCACCATCAAAACTAAGAAAATTAAAGAACCCGTAGGGGAACATTTTAATTTAGATGGTCACAAATGGGAGGACATGATGGTTTTGGTCATTGATCACAACCCTAACTGGACAGATGCGGAGTGAAAAAATAAAGAAAAATTTTTGATGCATAGACTGAAGTCATTCCGCCCTGACGTCATTAACAAATTAAGTGACTTCACCAAAATGAACATCAACTAAGTACTGATTTGTTTTCGTAGCAATATCACCATCTTCATCGTTTTCGGTCCATGTACAAACTATTAATAATGTTATTTATTCAAATTATTAGCTATTTCCTTAATCGGTTTTGTTCTTTTTCTTTATTTCACTTCCATTAGTTTTTACATTCATGATTATTTATGTGGTATTTTACAGGGCCAATCTTCCCTACAAACTTTCACCACGAATTATCTTACTAGTACAACTTAATTAACAACAACCCCCAATTAGCAAGTTAATTCGTTCGCGTTATCTCTCAGCACTTCTTCACAGACCGTCCGCTGCGTCGGACGGGATTTTTCTTTCTTGGGCTCGAATTCTTAAATATAAAGATGTAGCTGCCACGTTTTGATCCGGTGTTTAAACATTATCTAGTTTTTATATATTATTAAGTTTAGTTTAGTGCTAGTTTTGTAGATGTTTTTCTTCTTTCTTATGTAGTTTTTATTTTGTTTTCCTGAAGAAGGGACGGGTTGTCCCAAAAATTTGACAATATATTATTTTATTGTTCGTGTCGTTGGTTATTTTTAGTGCTTTTTTATATCTCATCTTATAACCGTGTATCTTTTGGTCCGACACTTTAAATAACGAGTGTTTTTGGTTTGCTAGTGCTTCTTATATATATATATATATATATATATATATATATATATATATATATATATATATATATATATATATATATATATATATATATATATATATATATATATATATATATTTTGATCAGTCACAGTAATTTGTCCGATTACCAAAATAAATTAATAATACGGTTTAACATTCTGGACATTAAGTAAAAAGCGTGTAACCCCTTTTTTATTCCACACTTTTTAGTAAATCAAATGTCAAAAAGCTATTGATTTTTCGTCGAATTCGCTTGAATATTTGTAGTTCAAAAGTCATGAAAACATTTTTCCTATGTATTTCTATGTTAAACTTTGAACCCCGCCTGGGGCCCCAGTTTTGGTCTGGGGGGGTCACGATATTTACAAGTTAGAATCTTCACAATATATGCAAGCTTCTATGTAAAAATTGGCATTTCTGATGCAGTGGTTCTTGAGAAGAAGATTTTTTAAACATTTTCCTATGTATTTCTATGTTAAACTTTGAACCCCGCCTGGGGCTCCATTTTTGGTTCGGGGGTCTCGATTTTTACAATTTAGAATCTCCACTATATATACAACCTTTTGTGTAAATAATGGCATTTCTGGTGCATTGGTTCTTGAGAAGAAGATTTTTAAAACATTTTCCTATGTATTTCTATGTTAAACTTTGAACCCCGCCTGGGTCCCCAGTTTTGGTCTGAGGGTCACGATTTTTACAATTTTAAAGTCTTCACTATATATACAAGCTTTTGTGTAAAAATTGGCATTTCTGGTGCATTGGTTCTTGAGAAGAAGATTTTTAAAGACATGCACCCTATACGCACTGTTTTACAATTATCTCCCTTTTGAAAAGGGATGTGCCTTTATTTTAACAATTTATAATCCCCTTATCATAAGGATGCTTTGTACAAAATTTGGTTAAATTTGGCCCAGTGGTTTTTGAGAAGAAGTCGAAAATGTGAAAAGTTCACAGACTGACGGACAGACAGACAGACAGACGAACGGACGGACGGACGGACGGACGTCGGATAACGGGTGATCAGAAAAGCTCACTTGAACCTTTGGTTCAGGTGAGCTTAAAAACAAATAAAACAAAAAATAATTTTAAAAATCCCCCGCAGCATTCCATTTTATATACCTATGTGCATTTCCACCGCTAAGTTATAAACTTATGATGCTTAGAAATTAAGACGGCTAAATGGTCGTTGCTGTTTTTAGACTCTATAATTCTCCTTCAAAGAAGAACTCAAATGACGATATAGCAAATTATTCAAATTTCATAGCATAAAGATGTGGATTTTTGTTTTTACTAAATGTTTGTGTTTAGCTACAAAAATCATATTATCTAAAATCTAAAAGAAATTCTGATGGTTGACTATAGACTGCCCAGACTCCTTAAATAAAATCAAATAAATTGATGATATGAATTATTGATTTAGATAGAAAATGATTATGAAAATATCCAGATGTCACTAGACGTTTAAAGAGAAAGTGTTGATTCTGGATTGGGGAGGGGGGGTAGGGGGGGTAGGCGAAGTCTGCATCTACTAAAATATAAACAGTACTTTATTCTGCAAAAGCATCAACAGATTATTCCCACTTGAGCTTGTCCTTCCTTTAGTGCGTTCAAGATGAAAACAGTAGTTCAATTTATAAAATAGAAATCGAAGCTTATCAAACTTATCAACCGATGTCTCACATAGATAATAGAATCCATCTTGGGCAAGTCTACCGGCTTGTTTTTTCAGATTTTCTGGTGCACTATCAAAGGACAGGATACGAGTTTTCACACTTGCATATGCAATGTTTATAATCCGTGCAGAGTCTACATTCTGCAGACGTTCTGCCATAGCAGACCAATTAAAAAAAGCAAAGGGGGTTTTGCTGGAAACAATATACACAAAGAAAGATAACTGTTAATCCTCATCTTGACTGCCATAACCCAACTCGGGTTATCATTCAAATCTTTTTTAAACTTTTAAAATTTCTAACGTAAATGTGATATATTTAGACTTACTAATATTATAAATCTCAGTGATTAAGTGTATTACAGTTTCACATATTCACTCCAAATGAGATGAGCATAAAATGTAAATGGTAAACTGATAGAAAGTGCATGTATAAATGAACAGCAGTAGCAAAATGATATTTAAAAAAATTATGCTAAAATTCCTGTTGCAATAATGTCAAATAGAGAAAACTGAAACTACATGTAATTAGCTTAGTAACAAACGTTGTTATAGTTCTTACGTTCATTCTATTAATAATACAATTGCTGATAATGAAAAAAAGTTTTTCTTCCAACTCCAAATATTTACGTTTATATTGCATTATTATGTGTAATTATTATTATGTGTATGTGTGTGTGTGTGGGGGGGGGGGGGGTATAAAGTAAATCAACAACAAGAACAATAACTTATATATAATTATCAATCACACTTATTCTAAAATTAGAATAGGAGAGATTTTCTTAAAGAATAAATAGTTTCCCTTTCAATATTCTTTATTATATTTGTTCTGACACATTTTAATCCTTTGATAAAATACAAAATTGTGCTGTAAAAAGGTTCTGTATCAATGGAATACATCACTCAGATCAGAGAGAAAAATGAACACCACACATAAGAACCACTGGTTTTTTCCCCTACATTATCTGTTAATAATACATTTTGATGTTAGTTAAATAATTTAACTAATAAAGTTTAAATCCAGAAAACGTTGTTGCGAGATTAATATTGCTATGGTAACCGATACTGTCGACGCTTCGTTTGACCCATACTCTGTCTCCGGTCCGTAGAGGTAAGATTACCAGGTTGGTTCCGGTCTGGTGAATTTCAACACTGCTTCCACTGTTGTACCAAGTCATGACCTGGACCTTCGTAGATTCATTTAATACTATGTTTAAACGGATGAACTTTTGATAGGCAGACTGAACAGAGACATAGAACACATACGTCCCCGATGTCGGAGCTGTAAAGATACCAGTACTGGAGTTGTAGCCTGTTCCTTCACTGTAAATTACTACGGGGAACATTAGGGTGTCTCCTCTCCAACCACTGTTATCTGATGATATTCCCGCTGTAAATGCATGGTGGTTAATCGTATCTACAATTGGAAAAATAACTAATTGTTAATCGCTTCTGTGCTTTTAAAAGGTGGATATGTCTTAATCAATTGAAAGACACATTTTTTAATCAAAAATTAAGCATACAATAACACCTGTGTATTTCACATTTTCTATATGCACATTAGAACACTTTGAAGTTTTCTTAATTAATGAATGAATTACGGAATAAAACATAGCATTTGTTACATGTATTTAAAAATGATGTCAAAAACTGTAAAGTAAAAGTCTCAGACAAATAAGCATTTAAAATTGGAAGTGAATTATTAATGTGTGCGTGTATGCATGCAAATGAGCATACAAATCTCATCAGTTTCATTTAAACAAAGAGATTCTTTCTTTGGTGATTTAATTTAGTTTTTCCAATATTTTATTATAAAAAAAATATAAATCTATTGAAAAACAGGCACGACTTATCTTAGGCCTTGTCATTTATCAAGGCAAGTCACATTTGCACAAGTTGTTTAGCTACATGTACAAAAAAGATTATCTGATTTTAATAAATACATGTTTAGGAGAATTTTCCTAATAAGACTGTGTATACAGACAAAGAATTAGTTATACATAATACAGTAATGTTATAGAGCAATCATAGAACATTGTATATGACTGATAATAGTACATGTAGTATGATATATATTTGAAAGATAACAAGATAATTTTATTAGGTGCTGTCATTTAGAAGCTACTATTTCAGTTTTAAACAAATATTTAATACCAGCTATTATAAACTATAAACAAACACCTCTCAGGAAATATTCACTGTAAATAAGGACATATTCACCCCAATTTATTTTCCGTTTTTCCCAACGGGCGAATTTAAGACGGGTTGAATTTAAATGTCTCAAATTATCTCTCTTAAAGTGACACGGTGACTCAAAATACATGTTAAAAATTTTGTTTATGACAACAGAAATAAGAAGAGCTACTCGAAATTTTATCATACGAACGGTTTCACCCATCATAAATCATTACCTATCAATTTACAAGTCATTAAAACTTATCCGGAAAATGCACATTTAAACAAACCAAGTTGTTTTTGACATTAGTTTTTTGTCACGTGTTTGCGATTTCTGTCTAAAAATAGTTACAGTAAGATTGACACACTGAAAAAAAGAAATTGAATTTGAAGCTATCCGATGCCTGTGGAAAGAAATATGCATTATTAGAAAACGCATCTTCATAAAGTTTTTGAGGACATCGTAATTCAATGAGAGGCTTCTGGCTCATGATGTATGTCACGCTGCAGTATTTAAATTCAGCTGCGCTTGCGTGGCAATGAAGCGGAAAGAAAACTCAATATTTATGTGTTGGCCCGGTGTGTAATTCTATTTTTCTCTTTGAAAGGACTATATATGGTTTGAGCCTAAAATGGCCCCCTAAAAATGAACATTGTCATTTTACTGTAATTCTTCGCTTTATTTGTACAAATATACATTTGAAGTTTTTTTCATGATTTTCATTTTGATTTTTGTACCCACAATTTAAAAATATGACATCATGAGGTTTACCTTTTCCCGCCATTATCTCATTTTTAGCATAAAACGGCTTGTTTTTAGGTAGTTTTTCTTTAAGGAAACATTGAGCGACTGCTTGAACAAACAAAATATTTTCACCAAAGATGTATCTATCCAATACTTATAAGTGACAAATAGTTCGTTCTTGTTCAAAGAGTCGCTCTATATTTCCCATTCGAAAAAAGATAAGAAAAATGTCAATTTTTGATTGATTTTGATTAAATTATTAAAATAGCGTCACTTCTGACGTCATATACTGCCAGTGAGTGCATATAAATCAAATAAATAGGTGAAAAACATATTTCATGTCAACTCTTTTATAAAATAACACAACAAATTAATGAACCTGAATCATTTTTAAAATAGCGAATTTTGGGGGCCAAATTTGACTAATATCATACATAGTTCTTTGATTTAATTTCTTTTGAACACCGCAATTTTTCAAAATTTCATCTTTTCATATGATAAATAAAATATGTGGAAATACAAAAATTCGATTTTTGCTGAATCATGGGTTTGTGCGTCACCATGTCCCTTGAACTTTTTATCACAATTGTGTCTAAGCTAATTCATGACAGGGCGAAAGTAACTGTTTGCAAGTGAAAAAAGCGAAAACACAACGCGAGGCAAAAATACCCAGTGTACATATTGGTTCTCTATAACACAATTAAATGATTTTAATAAATTTAAATCACGCTATGTTTTATGAACATAAAAGGAAAACTTAAATTTAAGATAATCAAAAGAGTGACATTCTTATAATGCTGTAAACGTGGATATTTTTGCGATGTCTGTGTAGACACAAGGGTCTATTTAGGGAGATAAAATTACGAGAAATAAACTGCCATTTACTGTGCAGAGTGGTACTGTTTTAGAAACGGTTCCCCTTGACAAGCGTTATTACAGGTATTTTCATTTTTTTAACTCATTGATATATTAATTTTACAGTAATACATGTTACACAATATCCTAGTAATTTGCTTATTATTACAACTTTAAATTTGTTGTCGTTAAGACATCTTTAAATAATATCAATACACGTATATATCTTTTTGAAAATTCTTTTACTTGATTTATGTGTGATATTTTAAAATACCTGTACCTCAAAACAAAAAAGGTCATTTGATAGCAAAAATGTAAACTTCGTCTTACCGCAATTCGATTTGGACAAGTTCCTGTAGGCCGCATCCAACAAAGCCACAGCCGACGACAATTTAAGCTGCTCGTACGCCGACCTTTTCAATAGTGTTTCATGTTTTGCGACTGTTTTATTCAAAATTTCTTAAAAAAAAAAAAAAAAAAAAAAGAAAAAAAAAAAAAAATAATCTAACTTCTGAACAAATTCATACTTTATGACCATTGAAAATGATTTAATATGACATATAGTATACTTGTTTAAAGAATCCGTAAATATTAAAACTATGAAAAACAAACTTTAAACTTGTTTATGAAAGTCGTTTTATAAAAACAAGGATGCTTTTGATGAGATTCAAAAGTCTATATATATACAGGTTTCTAGAAACAACAAAGAATAATGCAAGAGTTTCATTTTTCTTTACGTACAATTGTTAACTCCTAAAATTCCTGGTTAGTTTGCTGATGCTTCCTGGCTAAATATATTATACGTCCTGTAGTGACATGGACAGAATTAAAACCATTTAAAGCGGTAATTCGTTTTTCTTTAAACTAATGCAAGCATATAACAAGCGACAAACGTAAGTGCAATCACATGCGAGTACCTGTAAAGGTTCTTCTAATCTCTGCTTGGGAATCTGAACATTCTTTGAAATCCAACAGCGTGACCGAGAGGTAGCGTACTTCTATTTTAATATCATCGAGAACACTGTTCGTTTTGTTAAAAAACTCCTGCCTTTTTTTGTCTGAGTCTTCTTGGATGATGTTTACGTTGTCATTTACTGTTTGTAATTTCGTTTCCAGCTCCTTGGTCTTGGCCTCGCTAATTCTGCTGTTGTACTGAAGTTTTCTATTTGTCTGTTGAAGAGAGTTTACTGTAAGATTTAATACTTCAATCGTACGCTGTAGTTCCGTAACTGTTGCTTCACTTGATGCAAGACTCTGCTTCATAAGGTTGAAGTCATTAATCAAAGCGTGCACATTCTTGACCAAGGTGAGGCGAATAACAGTCTCTTGATTAATCATCTGGCGAAGAATGCCTAAATCGGAACATTCAAGTTTCTTACTTTCCAGTGATGTTGAAGTTTTGTTTTCTCCATCAGTAAGAAACGACGTAATAGATACTGCATCAGAAAAACTTAGAAATATCACTAAAATACAAACCACCCTCATTTTGTAAAATTATACAACAAACTGTGTCACACTATATATATATATATATATATATATATATATATATATATATATATATATATATATATATATATATATATATATATATATATATATATATATATATATATATATATATATATATATATATATATATATATATATATATATATATATATATATATATATATATATATATATATATATATATATATATATATATATATATACAAAATGTTGCTTAACGGCACGTTCCACCACTTATCTGCAGTTTGAATTCGGTTAGATTAAGAATGATATCAGAAGTATTACATCTACTGTTATATACAGATAAAGACCTAAACAGCTTTTGTGTGATGCAATTTATAATTGTTGCCCTCAAAAGTTTTACCTTTACATCTCGAGATAACATTTTATCGTTCAAAGCATATTTACTTCTTGTGAGTGCTGCCATTAGAGATAAACGGTTTTCAGAAAATATGTCAAGCAATTCTGAAATTATGCTCTACTTCCCTCTCTTCCTTAAAAAATTAGTCTAGTTATGTGAGTGGCATTAAAACAAAAAGGCATCGTTGAGTTACTAATGAGCTCAACATTATAAGTTGATTTTTAAAAGAATGCATAAAAGGATACATGTATATCATTCAATTTTGAATAATATACATGTACTGATCTTCATTTTTTAAAACTCATTGATTAACGACTAAGAACAAGAAATTACACTGTATATTGTGTATTTGTAGATTTTAAAGGGATTTATGATGGCGTTTAGACAGATGAAACCTGGTACAAATCATTTTTTCTATGGTATTCATGGAACATATTTACTTTTATCAAAAATATGTATGCCAGCAGCAATGAAGAATATAAACGGTGCTTTTTTAAATTACTATTATTTACTGGAGCTCGACAATGTAAAAGGTGGGACCCTTCTCACTTTTGCTTTTTATCATTATGTAAAACCAACTACTTCAAGGTAACTATCAATGGTCAAGAAACACGTAACCCGGTGAACTATCAAGATAAGTTATAGTTTTGCATGTTCTTTTCTTTTGAAACGTGTAGGTTACTACTTTTTTCCAGGATAAAACAATCCCATATATTATGTTCACATTCTTTGTCAAAATGCATATTCTATATATCTATTTATCTTTGCTCTACATTTCAGCTGGTCAATGCATTTTATCAAAGTTTTCTATATGTAACTGTACCCTACTGCGCTCAAATGTATTTTTAAAGATGCAAAATTCTTTCAATTGTAGTGAATTTTTTTTTGGGGGGGGGGGGTGGGGGGTTATATAGCTTCCGCTTTGTTTTTATCGGGCTCTGCGTCCTTTTTGCGCGCTTCTGTCTCTTTTTTCCCGGGATATCGACAGAAAAGCCATGAGAAGGCCTGCTCGTGATTGTGTTTGCTATTTGTGTTCCTTACCTAAATAACATATCTTGTTTTATACATAAGTGATTGTTTGCTTATTTATTGACCGCTGAAATCACTTATCAATATTATGCGTTTGTTTTCCAACATTTGTATAGAGACGAAATGATACAGCGAACTACGTAGAAAATTTTAATAGGCGTTAACTCCAGAAAAGTTTCAATGTAATGTTTTGACTGACCTTTGTCCAATCAGATCGTAGTAGGCAGAGTTGAGACATTACCGCTAGAGAGAGAGAAATGAGAGAGAGAGAGTAATGAAGTAAATTATAGAAAACGCAGATGAGCAAACTATCTATCTATAGTTATAAAGAGACTATAGTTATAAAGAGTCAAGGTTAAGTATATCTTATAAATTTATCTAATTTTGAAGTGTTTTGAAATTCTTTCATCGGGGAACAACGATGTCTATATACATAGATATGGGATGAGTTATATCAAACATCGAAGACTGTACGAATATTTATGAAACTGTTTTTATTTATACAACAAGTATCACCGGTAGTATTCTACTCAGAGTATGCCGAATTTTCACGTGATCAAATTCCATTAAGCCCTTCGGGATTTTAGAGATATCGTCTCTTTACTTGCCTCGGACATCTCCAAAACACGCTTCCGACCTCGGAAAATCAAGTATGTTACATTTACAATGTACACCAAGATCAAAAGTCACCTTTTCATGTAAACAAACTGCACCACCTCACTTTACGGGGCTGGTGATGGTGTTAAAAAGATATCAGAGGCAACCAAACAGAGGTTAAAGGGACTTGGACACGATTTTAAATCAAAATTTTCTTTTTCTTTTTTCATGTATAAAATGGTTAACTTGCTTATTTCGAATGATTGACTACAATTTAATGTTGACAGTCAATTATAAGAGAGATACTGACGTAAGAAATAATTGTCATGTAAACAAGACTCAAATCTTATATTTGTTTTCAAAAAAATGTAAAGTATGGAATTACTATTTTTTTGGGAGTTGATTTTAATCAACTCTCCTATGCACTCACTCGGGCAAAGCGAAAGTGAAACAGTGTTTGGACCTTAGCACAAATCAATACCGCTGACAACACTTAGTTCTTGAAAATAATCGATAAATTCGATGCTATATATTCTGAAGCATTGTTTTTCAAGAAAACTTATTTATAAATACCATGAAAATAATAAGATTTTAAATTGTACAAACAGTTTAGATACTTTTTAAATTCGTATGTATTCCTACGCTAGAGTTCAATGTAGTCTCGTTCAACCAGACGCTTGGCTGTCTCCGAGTCTCTCTTGCTTGTCGGAGATAAACGGAGACAGCCGAGCGTTTGGTTGAACAAGACAAGAGTTCAGTCTTGCCTGGATCCATACAATTTCTCAGAAATATTTCGATTACTGATACTACTTGCCATGCAAAATCACATATTGTTGATTTTGAATAAATGATAATCGATAAAATCAACTCCCGTCAGTACTTCAGTACTTTGATTTTATCAAATGACTCATGGAAAACAAGGTAAACTGATCCAATGTGTTCATAGATAATATGATAAACAGAAAAAGGAACATTTGATTGAGACTTATACCAATAAAACACATATGTAAACAATAACAAAGCTCAAGTTTTGTTTACAAAACAAAGATTTTCAAACTCTATATTTTGCCAATAACTCAATATTTGACTTTGACTTTAAAATTTTGACAAAGCATTAAAAGTACCCATAATAACCATTTTAAACATTAGAATTAGAAAAATAAAATATTGAATTTTGAGTCCCTTTAAGTACTGACTCAAAAACATTGAACCGCATATCTTCCATGGAAATAAAGACAGATTTACCAGAGCTGACTGTGCAAATATCCACTATGTTGATGAAACTAAGGTAGAGCTACAAAGCCCTGATGTAAGGAGAAGATAATTACGATTAAGAAAGATATGTAACAACAGCTAATTTTTCTCCTATTTTTTTTTTATTTTTTTTTTGTAGGGCATATCATATAAGGGGGAGATTGCATAAAAATTGTATATAGTATTAAACGGATTTTCTTATGTTTTATCTGTGTTTTTTATAAAATGAATAACTATTGGATGTACAATTGGAATGTATTTTGACTAAAATTTCTTAGCTTCACGATATTTCTGTATATTTTCTGATAACTTTGTCTAGTTTTCATTTTGAATTATAATTGTAGAACTTCATTCTTTTTAGTACACACATCATGAAATATATCTCGAAGAGCAGAAATAAACAACTGTTAAAATCAAAGTTATGCAAATACTTCTTGTGGGTGATGTTGTAGGTTTTTGTTTGAACAAAGTCTGAACATTGCTTATTCAGTGTTAGTTGTTACATTTATTTGCAGAGGAGGTTTCTGAGAAAGACTTATAAAATATTGTCCACCATTTCACCTTTAAGCTCTATAAGCAAAAATGCAAAAGTAATAAGTCAAAATTCAAAAATAAACCAAATAATTAGCCAGAGATGTCATTGTTGAATGAATAATCCGCCGTAATGAATGTCACTCACACAAACGTATTTTCATTATTGATATCCTAACCCCCAATCCAATATATATTCAATTATTTCAGGTAGTATTTATGTTTTTAACATATAATTCGAACACATGTTATGTGTTCAATGACACAATCTTCTCAGTTTTTCGAAAAACTGGTTTATGATTCAGATCCATCAAAGTATTACGACTAGAGTTAATGTTGATAGACAAACTTTAATGCCATAAAAGGTATCCATCTGCGTGTATTATTAAAAAAAATCCTTGAATAAATTATAAATATTAGTAGAAGAAAAACTTTTTCTCATAAAGTTACATTGTTCTGTTGATGTTTGTATGCAGGTATATATATTTGTTCTTTCCGATCCGTCACAGTGATTTGGCCGTTAACCAAAACAAAAATCCATAATACGGTATATTATTCAAGGCATTAAGTTAAAAGCCTGTAACCCCTTTTCAATTCCACACATTTTGGAGAATCAAATGTCAAAAAGTTATCTATTTTTCGTTGAATTCGCTCGAATTTGAAGTTCCATCGCCACTTTTTGTTTCGCTCGAAGTTTGTCTTTGTCGATGAATTCGGTTATGACATGTGAATTGTGTCCCCTGTGGTGAACCCCAGGAAAACTTCTCAGTTGTCTCGAGTTGAATCTAGGAACCTGCAGCGGCAGGTGCTGGTCGGTCGAAATCGAGGCCCTTCTTGGAGGGGGCAGACTGGTCATCAGGCTGCTCCTAGATATATTGAATTTCGTTTTTCGATAAAACTATGTGGCCTAGGACTTGCGGAGTCCTTCTTTTCCAGAGTCGTATAATTTCGCTGAAGGGAGGGTGTGAACTGTAAGCTCTGCGATCGCTCGAATCTAGATGGCATTTTTATCTCAGGTCGGATTCGAATGTATTCCTTGCTTCAGCTTCTCGATCGACAGCGGAGTCGACGGATTCTGTCGATCCACCGAACAAAGGAGCTTATTGGGATTTGTGAAAACTAGAAGGTTCTTTTGCGTCAGATGTCCGACGAATGGGTGGCGAATTCACGTCCAACTCGGACATCGATTATCGGCGGCGTTTTTCAAGTTTTCTTTTCAATAGAACACAAGTCCCATCTGTGTATTGATCAATTTCATGGCGATGGTTATGCATATCTTTAAACATTTTAGACAGAAACATTTTCGGTTGATTCAAATCAATTTTCTTTTGGAAAGACATGTTTTCCCTTATCTTTTTCACAGTACGCGCAAGTTTTGTGATTCTGTGCAGGTCTGGCTCTTGGTTTTGGTGTTCGATTTCTTCTATCCTTTCTAACGGGAAAACTGGCAACAGTTTTGACTTTTTCTCATCTTTCTTCGACAAAGCAAACAAAATTGACGTGATGACTTCCGACATTCTTTTGTATACCCCCAACAGGTACGAGTTAACATTATCTGAAACATTAGGTGGCAGGGGACAGTTTTTTTTATACAATTTATTGTAGCCAAGGGATGCATGTCTTTGGAACTCTGTAACTAGAATTTCCTCAGTTCCCATTCAGCACAAATACCTTTAATTCACTCTTTAAAAGGCCAATCACCAATTTCTGAAGAAAATTATTAGTCAAAACCTGTAAAATTCTCTACATACTGGTTTTTATGAGATTTTGACCCTTTCATATTTTGCTAATTTTTCTTGATTTTTCAGCTTTTTAGACCTCCCCCAGCTAATTCCCTGCAGAGGGTTGACCTTCCGTACCGCGTGTATGTTGCACTATCACATGTCAAACTTACCGGTGTATAGTTTACAATGTCCCATCCACCTACTTTTCGTGTTATTTTACCTCCCGTCTGTAACTTGCAATTTCACTGTGTAAAGTCAGCACAACAGTCATAGCCGCAGGTTTCGCATTTTACTTCTGATTCTCATGTACCTAACATAAGGGGCCTACATATTGCAAACCAATTTTAACAACAGACACCCCTCTAACTAATGATAATCATTAAAAATCATTTCATGAATTTTAGCAAAACTCAATAGCCTTCAAGTACCGCAACTCTCAATTTTTCAAAAATATTGTACTTTATTCGAAACTCCCGTGCTACCTTATCTTCCATCAGATATGTGCCTCGGTGTAGTTTTGTTTTTTCTACTGTTCCTACTTTTCTTTGAGGTAAAAGCGGACCAGGAACTATTTTTATGATGCTTCAAAACAATAGTCTGTTAAAAAGTGCATATCCGACTTTAAATTATAGGTAAGCACAAAAAATCTTTTCGCTTGATTCCGTTTTAATTATGACCTACAATAAGGTATGATATTAATTCATTACTTTTTTTTGATAACAATGAAGAAGATTGATAAATTTTGCATCATTTTTGAATTTTGTTGCTCTTGTTGTTATGTATTCCAACATTATGCTATAATTACATCATCAAAACTTTAAGATACTTTCCTTTTTTTGTTTTAAAAAGGCGTTATTAAATGATAAAAAATAAGTTTTATAATTTCGTTTTGGTCGTCGTATCAGAAGAAAATTAGGCCTGAAAATTTGCTGTTTGTATAATTGTATAATTCGTTTCTAAAGTCAGTCAAATATTGCCATAAGAAAAATATCTGAATTTTAAAGGGGATTAAAGTGACAAGAACTCTTGTACCCAGTGTCTAATAAGAATGAAATTGGACTCCATAAAAATGATTGAAATTGTTTTAAACTCTTCTAATAATTACTGAATTAGATTCAAAACAATAAAAAACCAATTTGAAAAAAAAACAAAACAAAATTCCCCGCACCATTCCATTTTATATACCTATGTGCATTTCCACCTCTAAGTTATAAACTTATAATGCTTAGAAATAAAGAGGGCTGAATGGTCGTTGCTGTTTTTAGACTCTATAAATCTCCTTAAAGGAAGAGCTCAAATGACACTATAGCAAAGTATTCAAATTTCAAAGCATAAAGATGTGGGGTTCTTTTTACTTTACCAAATGATTGTATATCGCTATAAAAATCATATTATCTAAAATCTAAAAGAAATTTCGATGGTTGACTATAGACCGCCCGACTCCTTAAATAAAATAAATTGATTATATGAATTATTGATTTAATTAGAAAATGATTATTGAAAATTCAGCTGTCACTTGACTTTTAAAAAGAAAGTGTTGATTCAGGATCGGGTTGTTTCTTGTTTTGTATTTTTTTTGGAGGGGGGTGGGGGGTAAGTGGAGGTCTGCATCTAAAATATTAACAGTATTTTATGCTGCAAAAGCATCAACAGATCATTTCTACTTGAGCTACTTCTTTCTTGAGTGCGTTCAAGATGAAAACAATTTTTAAAAAAATAGAAATCAAAGCAAATCAAACTTATCATCCGATGCCTCACCTAGATAATAGAATCCATCTTGGGCAAGTCTGCCTGGTTTTTTCAGATTTTTTGGTGCACTATCAAAGGACAGGACACACTTGCATATGCAAGGTTTTTTATCCGTGCAGTCTACATTCTGCAGACCTTCTGCCATAGCACACCATTTATTTAAGTTAAAAATAGCAAAAGGGATTTTTGCTGGAAACAATATAAACAAAGAAAGATAACTCTTACTCCTCATCTTGACTGCCACAACACGAGTTAAAATTCAAAACTTTTTAAAACTTAAATTTTTAACGTAAATGTGATATATTTAGACTTACTAATATTTTAGATCTCAGTGATTAAGTGCATTACAGTTTCATATATTCACTTCGAATGAGGTGAACATAAATTGTAAATTGCGAACTAATGGAAAGTGCATCTATTAATGAACCGCAGTAGTAAAATGACATTCAAAAATTTTACACTTAAATTCCTTATGTAATAATGTCAAATAGAGAAAACTGAAACTACATGTAATTAGCTTATTAACAAACAGTGGATTGGTTCTTACGTGAATTTTTTTCTTAATACAATTGCTTAAAAAAGTTATTTTCCAGCTCCAAATATCTACGTTTATATTGCATGCAAAATGGTTGTTTAAAATGCATTTAACTAATCTATTGTGTATGTGTGGGAGGAGGGGGGTGAAATCAAACTCAATAAACGCCCTGAAACTTTATATGTTCCACAGAAACTTCTGCTCCTCCCCATTATGTACATGTGGTTCAATTGAAAGTAATGACCACTATCTTTTATATTGCCCAAATTATAATGTAATACGTAGTGAAAAAATTAACAAACTTCAACAAATGTCAACCTACATATATTACTCTTTGGGTCTCTAAATCTTAGCGATAATGATAATAAATACATTTTTATATGGTACAAAAATTATCATCGACAGTAAACGATTTCAGGGTACCTAGTGTAACCTTGACACTTTTTCTATTCAATTATATTCTAATATACGTGAAGCATCTAGGATATTTTTATACAGGGATGTACATGTATTTCATACATGTTTTTCCTTTGGTGTTTTACTTCGAATTGTTCTGACCATAATTGTAGTGTTTTCCTTATAGCATTACATGAAGTTATACTGGTAGGGGGTCGATTAGCTCACGACTTTAAAAATAAATGCACTTGTAATTCCAACTCTCAAACTCATGCATATGTATATACAGTGAATTTTTTTTTCCTCTTTTATATAATCTTTCTGTTTCTTTATTTCAACATATATACATGTAATTTGTACCTCTCATATTTTTTCTTATCTCAGAGAGAGATTTGTATAAGCCTTTTGGCTTGTTTCCCAATCTTATTGTACTTAATGCCAAATACATGTACCTGCTACTGTAAAATATCAATAAATATTGTTTAAGCTTAATTAAATAAAAAAACAAAAACAACATTTTATACATCGTTATCGCTCACACTCATTTCAAATTAGGAGAGGTTTTGTTAAAGAATAACTAGTTTTCCTTTCAATATTCTTTATTATATTTGTTCTGACACATTTTAATCCTATGATAAAATACAATAATGTGCTTTACTGAAGATTCTATATCGATGGAATACATCACTCAGATCAGAAAGAAATATGAACACCACATCTAAGAACATACATGTATGTTTTCTTTTCCTACAATATCTGTTTATAATACCTCAATTAAATCATTCCAACTAGTAAACTTTAAATCCAGAAAACGTTGTAACGGGAGTACTATAACTGTAGTAACCGACACCACTGTACCGTTTGACCCACACTCTGTCCCCGGTCTGTAGATGTAAGATAACCAGGTTGGTTCCGGTCTGGTGAATGCTAACGCTGCTCCCACTGTCGTACCAAGCTAAGGCCTTGACCTTACTGGATCCATTCAAAACTATGTCTAAATAGATGTATTTTTGATAGGCAGACTGAACAGAGACATAGAACACATATGTCCCTGCTGTGGGCGCTGTAAAGATACCAGTACTAGGGTTGTAGCCGGCTCCTAGATTGTAGATTACTGTGGGGAACACTAGGGTGTCTCCTGCCCAATCATAGTTATGTGATGATATACCCGCTGTAAATGCATGGTGGTTACTCTTATCTACAATTGGAAAAATAACTAATTGTAATTTAAAGTGTATATATTGCTTAATAGACATGAAGTTTATCACATGGCTCTGTGTTTTTAATGAGTGGATATGTCTGAAATAATTAAACGAAATATATTTGAATGAAGAATTAATTAAACAATTACAACTATGTATTCTACATATTTTATTTTAACCATTTTATTTAGAACACTTTGATTTTTTATGAATGAATTACGGAATAAAAAAACATAGCATAGAACTTTAAGAACTGTGGAGGAAAAGGCCCTGGCAAAAATTAAAGCAAATAATTAATATGCGTCTGCATGCGATAACTCATCAGTTTCATTTAAACAAAGAGAAAATACTTTCTTTGGAGATTTCATTATTTTCATTATTCCATTACACTAAAAATAAATCAATTGAAAACATGCACAGCTTATATAAGTCCTTTCTAGGGGTCAAGATTACTCATACGTGTACAAGTTGTTTAGCTAAAAGTACATAGAAATATACTTAATATATACATATTTAAGAGAATTTGTCTGATAAAACGGAATATAAAGATGAAGAATTAGTTTTAAATATTTAAACAATGTTTGCAGTTTTAGAGCATCGCATTTGACTGGTAGTAGTAACATGTTATAAACATGTATGTGAAAGATAACAAGATTACTCTCGTCGGTGTTGTCATTTACGCGGGTATAAAGGACGCTAGTCACTACTGCAGTTTAAAACTAATTTTGAATTACGCTATTATAACATATCAGCACGCACTTCAGAACAGGGCGAAATTAAGTGTTTGCAAGTGTAAAAGAGCAAAAAAAAAATAACATTAGGGAAAAATAAAGTTATTTACGTTCCCTACTACACAATTGAATTATTTCAATAATTCTATATCAAGTTATGTTTTATGAACATGGAACAAAAATGTGAAATTCAGATTTGTAAAAAGAGTGACAGACTTTTAATGCTGTAAACGTCGATAAATTTGCGATGTCTGTGTAGAAAACGTTCATTTGGTTCTATTTTGGGAGACAGAAATATAACAACAAACTGCCATTCATTGTGCATGGTAGTACTTTTTTAAAAACTGTTTGCGCTGAGAAAAAATGTGTTTTAACACTCTTTAAACCCACATCACCTACAAGGGTTTTTTTAGTAGACCATTTATATATTTACAATAATACATGTTACATGGAAGTTAAGACCTCTTAAAGGTTTACGTTTTATCAACACAAATAATATCAATGATTTCGAAGTATTCTTTTGCAAAATTCCATTTTTATTGGTTTATGTGTGATTTTCCAACAACACATACTTTCAATATATACTAGGTCATTTGGTTGAAAAAAAAATGTAAAGCTCATCTTACCGCAGTTCAATCTGGACAAGTTCATGTTGGCCACTTCCAAAGAAGCCACAGCAGACGATAGTTTAAGCTGCTCATACTCCGACGTTTTTAACTGTGTTTCAAGCTTAGTGACTGTTCTATTCAAGATTTCTGATAAAATGAATTAAACATTTTCTAAAACCAATTCATACAAATATATAAACGATACAAAATGGTTATATATGACAAATAATACATTTTCCTAAAGAATAATGATAAATAAACCTAATCGTGTATATAAAACTTTTAAAAACTGTGTTATTGTACAGATAAACCAGTGTTCGAAATTTTAAAGGTCTGCCCACAGGTTTGTATACTAGACAAAAAACAAAAGTTTACAAATAAAATATCGTTCCTGCCTACTTCTGCTTAAGATGGAATTCTTATCAAACATGTGCTCTGCTACCATGGAAACAATTAACTAAAAATCATTTACAGCGACTCTTCGGGTTTTTTTTAAATCAAAGCAAGCACATTTTCATTTTTTTTTTACGATAAACAACACATGTCAATACTTGTGAAGGTTTCTCTAATTTCCGATTGAGAATCATCTAGATTTTGAATGAGCACTTTGTTATTAGTGAGGTTGAGTTCGGTTTGAACGATTTCCGCTTTTAATTCTTCAAATGAATTGTTAAAGTACCGTTCACGTTCTTCGTATTTTCTATTTCTCGAATCATTTTAGGTCTCCGTGCTTTCCTTGAAATCCAACAGAGTGACCGAGAGGTATCGTACTTCTATTTTGATATCATCAAGAACACTCTGAGTTTTGTTGAACATTTCTTGCCTTTTGTCGTCTGAATCCTTCTGGATGACGATTAATTCGTCGCGCAGAGAACTATAGTTCTCGTTAACTGATTGTAAATTAGTTTCGAGCTCCATGATTCTGGCCTCACTTATCCTGCTACTGTTCTTAAGTTCGTTATTTTCCTGTTGAAGAGATTTCACCTGAATCTTTAATGCATCAATCGTCTGCTGCTGTACGTTAACTCTTGCTTCACTTGCAGCTAGACTTTTCTTTATAAGGGTAACGTCATTTACCAGTGCATGGACATTCTTGACCAAAGCGAGGCGGATGACAGTCTCTTGGTTAATTATTTGTCGTAGGATGCTCAAATCGTTCCATTCCTGGTCGTTGCTCTCCAATGATGTTGAAGTCTTGTTTTCTCCATCAGTAAGGAACGATGAGATTGGTTCTGCATCAGATAAACTTAGCAATATCGCTAAAATACAAACCACCTTCATTTTTTCAAACTGTAGAATAAACTGTTTAACAATACAGAGTGAGCTATATATTTATAGTAAAACAGCCCGACCCACATTTGTCTGACGTAAGAATTTCATAATATCTAGGACAATAATATATATGTAAAATATCACGTCCACTGTTATGCAGAGATAAAATCTAAATCTGCTTTGTTTGTTACATTGTATAATTGTTTTCCTTAATAAGCTTTTCCTTTAGATCTTGAGATAGCATATAGTCTTTCATAACATAATTTTCTCCGGAACAATTATGTGAATGAAAAAAGAACTGCGAACGCTAACGCCCGCCAACATTTTACATCCAAATATATCGGAATTTCTGTCAAATAATAAAAAAAATTAATTTTTTTCAAAAAAGTATAATCAAATCCTAATCAATTTATGTCAAAGCAAAATTTGTAATAAAATTATTTACTTTTAAACAAAAGTTTTGCTAACGCGGGGTCTAAAAATATTTCATTGAATTCGGTCTCTATGAGTGAGGAAAATTTTATTTAGCGGCCAATATGTGCATAAAAACTTAATAATAACATATTTACGATATGTATGAAAGTAAAATTTCATTTTAATTCACATTTGTTAACTTACAAAGCAAAATTCTTTTTTTGGAATGTATTTCAGTCTGTAGACATATGTCCCCCCCCCTCCCCCGTGAAACAACAAACCCTTTGGTAGAATATGCTTAATAACAATAATTAAAACCCCTCGCATTTTTGTTTCACAGGGGGGGGGGATGTTTTAAAAAACATATCCGTTTTCCGCTATTTTCTATTATGAAATGAACTATTTTAACCCAAAATACAAAGTTATCTCGCTTTGTTTGACCAAATCATTTATATTTAATGAAAATATACATAAATGTTTACATTATAAAAAATTTAACTTTAATTAGACAACTTTCAAAAAATGACTTTTAGTTAGGCGGCTAGACAATGCTATCGTTCGCAGTCCTTTCATGAACTGGCTTGTTTCTGCCAAAACCTGATTAAAATTGTTGTCAAAAGATAAAAAAGCAATTTATATAAAATTCTACGCGTTGTTTTGTATGCAAATTACTCATACAAGAGCAGAAAAATGCTTATTATATTTACGTATAACTGCGCAGCTACAGACTTAGATTTAAGATTTAAAAATCGGATAAAAATAAAGAAAAAAGTGGTAAATAGTGTCCACTCTACAACTATTTGTCGAGAAAATGGTCTAAACTTTCTTATTTCAGTTGTAACATTGTCTCAAAGAAGGATATCCTATTCTTTAAATGGGTCTCAAAAACTTCCAATTCGCACGATATATTTTTTTTCTGTGTCTATGGGAGTACATTGAAGTTACATTTACATCGAAAAATATATGTATCTTTTTATTTAAGACAATTAATTTTGGACCGTACCCTACTTCTACAAAAATTAAATTGAATTCATGCGTTTTAAACTAGGAAAAAACTCTTAGAATTGGTATACTAGTTTTGTCGGTCACAAAGATTGTTTTGTATTTCTTTTTCTATGAAATTATAACGTCTATGTGCCTCTATAGACAGAAGAGTTCTAGGCTTAGACTGGATTTTTCTTGTTCTAAAAATAAATCCCATTCCTATTTTGAGTCAAAGTTACCACAATTATTGCACGATTCAACCTTTTTTTTCAATAGAAAACATTTATATAGTGAATTCCTTACAGTTATTTTTATGAGATCGTTATATGGATATAACGAATTTTATAACGAAGTAAATCCACTGCTCTATAACCGAGGTTTACTGTAACATCAAAAATTAAAAAAAAAAAAATTAAAAAATTCATCACTGGATGTTTGAAAATGGGATACTGTATGATGGGGAGGGGGGTAAGTGGAGGTTCTCATTTAAAATATAGATGATATTTTATGATGCAAAGCTCAAAACCTCAACAGATTGTATTTTTATTTGTCCACTTCTTTCTAGAGTGCGTTCAAACAATAGAACAATTAATAAAGTAGAAATCAATGCAAAACGCACTTAAATAGTATACGATCTGACATGAATTCATAAAAGTATTTGTTCACCAGATTAGTTTCGATCGTCAACCAACTGCTACAAGGTTGTATACCAGTCAAGAAAGTTATGGTCGGTTGCATTCCAATCAAGACACTCAAGCTGCACGGACTTTTAATGCATGAACTTCACTTTGTAGTACATGTTATATGTTTGAACAAAAGATATATAAGAAGCAACAAAAAATAAGAGTGTATATTATTTGAAAAAATCTTTCAGGTATCTGCAATATCTTGCATATATAGTTTTGGCTTTCTTCGCATGCACATCGAACACCTAGCGCTGCACCGTTCATATAAAATACATGACGTCTACATAATATTGTAGACCATGGACGCACTTCATCAAACATAGTAACTAAGCGATAGTCAATCCAAGAAAGCAACTACGTGTTGTCGCTTTTACCAGTTTGTATTTTTAAAAAAAAAACACCCTGTCCCTGCATGATCTATAACAGTGTGTAGTTTGCGCATGTGCAATGATCGACTATTTTTGTGCACTAAATTTCAATCTATTTTGTTTCGTCTTTTATTGGATATTTCTTACCAGTGCAGTGGTTGTAATTTTTTTATCAAAACGCGTATCCAAAGATCTATCCGTCCGATATAACATTTATAATTGTATAAAAAACTAATACCTGAAGGCAGTGAAGATGGAAGAGTGCCCTCGGCCTTGTATAAGGGATGTGTAGCGATGAGCTTAACAATAGAAGTCGAAAACTAGTCGGAGATGAAAGGGGAGTAATGCGTATTTATCAAATCGAATCAGGTACCAGTGTAACCGATGTCTCTCTCAAAAAAAATTAGAATCCATCTTGGACAAGTCTACCAGCTCGATACACATTTTCACACTTGCATAACCAATGTTTTAATCCGTATAGATTCTACATTCTGCAGTTATTCTGCCATAACAAACCATTTAACTTTAAAACAGCAAAGGGATTTTTGTTAACGCCAGTATACACAAAGAAAGATAACTCTCAATCATCATCTTGACTGTTAAAGGGGTATGGGCGCAATTTTAGTCAATTTTTATTAATTACAAAGCTTTAGTAATGCATTTTTAATTACCAATAAAAACTTTAGAGTCAGTTGTTGATTTATAAACAAGATAGAGAGTTCACAAGTCTTTGTTCTGTAAACAATGTGTGTGCCATGTTTTCGAGTACATTGGTTCAATATACAGGTAAAAGATAATTTGACGACTGACACTCAAATTTTCGTTCACCATTAAAAATGCCTTACTGAAGCATTGAAAAAATAATAATCGAGGTAACATCTTCATGAGACAACTTTTAACATTTCATGAAAATCATAGTTATTGATCCTTCATAGAATATTGGATACTGTAGTGTGGTTTGACACAATATCCTACATCATATGATACATAAATGTATAAAAGATCATACTGTATTGTAAGACACAATGCTTATCACTATTTTAGATACGATATTGTATCCAACGGTACTATACAAAATTGTGTCATTGGTTATATCATAATTATGATACACCATAAAATGCATATTATCATGATATAAAAAAGCACTGTATAATATCAAATGACAATATTTCAAGATATGATACTGTATCATATGATGAGGCATTGTATCGTGTTATACAATTTTTTATTATATCAAATGATGCAGTATTGTATTATAGTTTATGATAAAATATTATATCATATGAAATAACATAATATTATATTGTATCATATACCTATACATTCATTTACATTGAAATAATATCAAAACATTAGATACAATATTGTAACATATGGTAAAATATTGTGTCATATAATATCATATAATATAATATGATATTTTATCATATTGTTTTAAATAATTTGATGTTATATCATGCATCATAAATAATACAACATTATACAACATGATTTCATATTAAAGAAAAAATATTATATAATTTAATATTATATTATCAAAATTGTTTGATCATATTGTATCATATATACACTATCATATATAACATTTTAATATGGGACAATATCATACAATTTTATGCAAAACAATTTTAATACAATATTATATAGTTTCATATATTATTTTACGATATCATATTATATGATTTAAAATTGTATCACATAATACAATACTGTATTATATCATACTGTACGATATCATATGATTCATGTTATATCGTTTAGCAACAAACATATTTATTAAGCAAGTCTGAGTGAGGACGGACAAGGTTTTCTTAGCATCCTTATTATGGAGATCAGGCTTTGTATGTAAAGCTGGCCTTATATTTCAAATCCAAAGTTACATAGTCCATGAAAGTTAGTAAGGACAGATTTTTTCAAACAATCAAACCTGCATTTACTTTAAAAGTTTTAACCTGGTCCAGCATCATGATAATGAAAGATAAGCTTTGTATCTGAAGCTTCCTTTATTTACACATCAGGTGTAATCAGAATTTACTACATTTTATAATCCAGCTAAAAGATGCATCATCTGCGAGTATCAAAATTTTATAAAGATAAAACCAATAATAACTATGATATGTCTCTCAAAAGGCAACTTCTTAAAAAAACTTTGACCAGCTCCAAAAACCTTAAACTCGTCGAAGGAGTAAAGAGAGAGGTTTGGTAGAACATTTACTGGAACCTGCTATATATCTCTGTAAGGCCTTTTGTGAAGCTTTGGAATCCAGTACAAATAAGGTAAATCAAATTCATTTTGTTTATTAGGAATATTAAAGATATCCATTACAGATTTATGATTTTGCAGTATTTCCTACTTGGAAATGCTGCTATGGGTGTAAGTAGGATTACTTTAAAATTCTTATAATGATGCTTCATAACAATATCTTTGTTTCATAGGGTGTACCGGGGCTTAAATGTTTGGTTAACACAATGAAAAATCATGTTTTAAACAACCATTATCTATGAAATATGAAGGATAAAAGTAACAAATCTCGGAGTTTTGTCCATTATTTACTAATGAAATATATCTAGAATGCCTACAGTCTCTCGAAAACGGCATTAAACAAGCTCTTGACCTCCTCTTTAAAATGATGTCAAATTGAATATAGGTACCAGGATTACTTTTCCCGTGATTAAATATAGAATTTCAAAAAAAATTATTTATTTTCTACATAATTTCTTTAAAGCCGTAAAATACGGGAAAAGATTCATCAAATCAATTATGACGTCATAATGGTTCTAGCACACAAAAAAACAGTCTGTAATCATTTACGAGATCTTGACCTTAACGTAGCTCGCGGGTTTACTGACGTCACAAGAGGAGTCGATGTAAAGAGTTGACCGTCATAGTAAACTCATACATTGACAAATGAAATATTTAGAAGCATAAAAGGAAATATTTCATAAAGCTTCAATGCAGTTTATTACTGTTCATACAAACATTTATAATTATCAAGTGCTGATAATTTAAAGATGTCACATATATACATTGTCAAATATTGTTCTATAAAGTATGAGTGTGCGTTGAAATTCTTCCATTTAAAATCCTATTTTAAAATAGACAAGTAAATTGATTGAACGTATGCATTAACTTCGCTTTTTTTTTTACAATTATGACTTCCGTAATTTTAACTACCGATCAAATTTTTGAAATTCTTTTAGCTTGAGCTAATTATTTTATACGATTACAAACTTATTGTGTTTGCCTAGTTGCCTGGCATTTTTTTTTTTTGCATTGATTGACACGGAGTCTCATGAAAACAAAAATAGCAATTTTCTGTATCTTTACAGCCTTACATTAATTGCATTTGTGCATTTGATAACATTCACAATAATGTATAATTAGTATTTACATGTTCTAAAATGTGTTAATCAGCTGGTCTTGTCAATAAATGCATTTCAATTTTTGGGTTTCAGACGTAAGGAAATGATGACGTCGGGCTAACGTCGTAATGAAGATATAAGGTTTTGAGAAATCTTTTTAATCTTCAAAGTTGTTTTGCCAAAAATTGGCCGAGAACACATACTGATTATTTCTTATGAATTGATTCATAATTATCTCCTCTGTTATTGTGTTGAGTATAATTAATTTCGTCTGAATCGTTTAAAAGTTTGAAGCATAGTTTTGAAATGCGTTTATCGACTAAGATGTGCATTTTACAGTATATTTCATTGAAATGGCGTTGCTTGATTTTATCAATGACACTGTATTTGAAACACGATAACATTATTACCGCGCAGACGAATCTCAAATGAATTTTAGAAATAAAACTCTGAAACCTATGGATCACGTGGAAAAATTTTCAAGGTAGGTTTTCTCACAAGCAGGTAAACCCGAGATTAAAGAGATGCCGCGGACATTATTCTCCAATATACCACAAACGTCATCAGTAAATTATCGGATCAGAAATACCTATTTGTCTCGCACTGATCATGAAAGTACAACTTCAAACCGTAAAAAGTTTTAAACCATGTCAATTTCACGTGTTAGTTTCAGTCAAAACGATGTGTATTGCCTCAAATGTTTATTTTTAAGAGAACAATGCGACTGGTCCGAGGACCTCCCTAGCACATTTTCACTGCGTGTTCTTACATAAAAAATATAACCTTAAGTAGTAATCTTTGTATTAAATTGCACTTAAAATATTCGGAATATGATTCAAAGATATTTTATAAATAAATTAAGAGTATTAAAATTCCAAAGAAAAATATGTCGTCTGCATTCCTTTGATCGATACACATGTAAACATTAATAACAAAACCGTTGGGGTAACACGCAACAGCCCTCAAAATGACATAGATCGTCTTTATATACAAGAAACAATCTGTAGAAATACTGGGGTGCTAATAGAATAGAAATAAAGTTCTTGTTATCGTGAATGTTGCAGGATAACCTCCTCGGTCTCGAAATGTTGTTTGAAATATAAAAGCCTTGGCTAACGCCTCGGCTTTTATATTTCAAAATAACATTTCTCGACCTCGGAGGTTATTCTGCAACACTCACGAAAACTCGTACTTTATTCTTATTTATAAGTATATTGCTATGATGTCATTTATTCATTATGACTTCATACAGGATTTAATAGATTTTTTTCACGTACTATTAAACGGCTCAAGACAAGGGCTGGAGGAAATTTAACATTTTATAATTGTAAATGTACAAATTCATAAGCGGTTAATATGATCAGATAAATTTTATGATAATGATTTGTTCATGATAATTGATGAATCTAAATAATGCATTACTTTTTGGATGGTTCCAAACAGAATTTTCACAAAATATCATAATTTCAGAATACGGGGTAGGAGGGATTCTTATTGTAGTATCTCTCTTAAGTGCCAAGAAAGTTGTCATAAGAATTTTATAAGTTATAAATCAAATGCTAAGGTTGATATATGAAAGTTTTAAAAAAAATATCATCGACAATTGTTTATGTGCCATCACATTTCGTTCAAATTTAGAATCAAAAACTTCAAAATTTGAAGTGCTGATTTCAGTTGATAAAATTATGATATTGCTATGTAAAAAAGCCAATGTCGTAAACAACTTTGAAATTTGTTTTTATTCTCAAAATAACGAAAGCCCATTGAGCTCATCTTTGTAGGTAAAAACAATATTGTTTTTCGCGAATAACGGCGAAACTTTCGCGAATTTACGCGTCACTTTCGTGAATAAACGCGAAACTTAAATATAAAAATTGTCATTTCATACAAAAACTCTTTTGAAGAACAATGACTGAAAACAAACATATCCTATTTTAAACAAAACAAAATAATCTTATTATATAAAGATATAAATGAATTAGATTAAACTTCATAGAGGTTGGTGTAAATTCAAACGTAGGAAATCTTTAAAATCTTAGTACTGATTTTCAAAGGATATAATGCATCACGCTTCTCATATTATCATGGGCGCAGAATTATAGAAAACGAGGCATCATCACATTAGTCTTAAAACAATTTTGATTCGAATTAAAAGTTGTTTTTTTAATATCGTTGTAGAATTGAAAAGATATTATTGTTCAATACATTATGATATATGTTATATCGCCGCAACGTAGACTAACGTCTTGTTTCATTTCAGAAAAATAAGTCAAGCTGTGAATTGAAATAAATAAGGTTAATCTATACATTTTTAAAAGCTATTGTTCAAATCTAGATGATGTAAATTTGTCCTCTAAATTTATCACATGTGTCATTTGAAAACCAGTACTAAAATTTTAAAGATTTCCGACGGTTGAATTTATATTAGTTCTGTAAGAAAGATAATCAATGTTTCTTTTACTAATTAACAATTTTTAATTGTCAATGAGTCCATGACTAATTAGTAAAAGACAAATGAATGCCTGTTCGAACACAGGGTCGGCAAACAAATGAAGAATGATGCTTAAACTCTAAGTTATTAATATCTATATGTTAAAGAAAAAAATTTGTTTTCATAACGTAACACGGATAATATAATAATGATGAATAATAAGAATTTATTTAAAACTAAAATGTCTTTGTTTTCACTCATTGTTCTTCATAAGAGTTTTTGTATGAAATAACAATATTTAAGAATCGCGTTTATTCGCAAACTGACGCGTTTATTCGCAAAACTTTAGCGTTTATTCGCGAAACTTTTGCGTTTATTCGCGAAACTTATTCGTTCATTTGCGAAACTAACGCGTTAATTCGCGAAAAAATTTACCTACGAAATTGAGCTCAATTGGCTTTCGTACAAATTAATGAAAATCATTTCCAAATAAATTCCATCAAATGAAATAATTATTGCAGAAAACTGAAAATATGTCCCTTAAAGGTAAGAAAGTTGTCATGAAAATGATATATGTTGTAGAGGACATCTCAAAGTAAATTTGTTGAAAAAAGCAAAAAAAAAAAATTCATTGACTAACGCGCGCTAGCACGTTATGAAAATTTGTTTGCACACACCGTTGCAGTTATGAGACCACATCTTTCAAAAAATAATGTTTCAATGCTTATATTTACGTTTTTTAACATTTGTTCTCTTTCCTAAAACATGATTTATTTTTAAAAATCTCTGCCTTATTCAACGAGTGATGTGCAATTAACGGAAGAGCCATTGGAACAGCCGAACCATGCTGACAAAAATAGTGCACAGAGATTTGATAACTTATGAGAGAATTTTATTTTTCATTCTGTAATTTGATGAATTTACTTTTAGTTTACTAAGAAATTAATCAATTAAATTCATTTTACTAATAAAATGTGTTTACATCAATGAAATATTAATCCTAAGTATAATATCAGGTCGTCATCTGCCTCGACTCTCGAGAAGAGTCGGTCATGTTCTTCGAGAAATACTAAAGGAAGACTGTATTCATACGCACCAGATTTGGTCTTCTGTGTAATGTGTAAATATCACTCAAATAAAGAAATGCAGTTTGATAGGGGGAAAGAAAGTCAATGTAAATATATAACTTTACACTGCAACCTTCTGTTCCCCCTTAAGTCATTAACAATTAAATTAAATATCAAATATTGTGATTCCTTACTGTTAACCCACATGTAGGTGCATTACTGTTTCACGTATTTTAAAATTTCGAATGAGGTAAGCATAAATGCGAATTATTGGAAAGTTAATTTATTAATGAACAGTAGTAGTAAAAATATATATAAGTGGTACATAGGACTTCTTTGGGTAATAATTCAATACAGAGAAAACTTAAACTTACAGAGGTTTTTATCTTACGTTACATGGATTTTAATCACTATATAAGGCTGAACAAAATTGTTCTTTTCAACTCCAAATACCATTGATCGTTTTTCTTCCATGCAAATTGGTTGTTTAAAATGCATTTAAATGATTATTTTGGGGGAATGAAAAGCAAACCAAAACTCAGATCAAATCAAAAATAACATCATATATGTCGTTATTGCTCAAATTCATTTCAACTAGAAGACGTTTATCTTAAAGAAATAAAAAGTACTGTGAATTCCTTATTTTTTTCTCAATAATTCTTTGTTTTATTTTATTCGTACACATTTCAGCAATCATGTGTGACAATAATGTGCTGTAAGGGAAGGTTTCATATCGATGGAATACATCACTCAGATCAGAAAGAAATATGAACAACACACCAAAGAACAAATGTTTTCTTGTTCTACAATTTCTGTTAATAATACAATTGATCTCAATTAAATAATTTTAACTAGTAAAGTTTAAATCCAGAAAACGTTGTTATGGGAGTACTAACACTGTAGTAACCGACACCACTGTACCGTTTGACCCACACTCTGTCTGCGTTCTGAAGATGTAAGATAACCAGGTTGGTTCCTGTCTGGTGAATTCTAACGCTGCTTCCACTCTCGTACCAGGCTAAGGCCCTGACCTTACTGGATCCATTCAAAACTATGTCTAACCAGATGTCTTTTTGATGGGCAGACTGGACAGAGATAAAGAACACATATGTCCCCGCTGAGGGCGCTGTAAAGATACCAGTACTGGGGTTGTAGCCGGCTCCTAGATTGTAGATTACTGTGGGGAACACTAGGGTGTCTCCTGTCCAATCATTATCATATGATGACATACCCGCTGTAAACGCATGGTGGCTACTCTTATCTACAATTGGAAAAATAACTAATTGTAATTTAAAGTGTATATACTGCTTAATAGACATGAAGTTTATTACATGGTTCTGTGCTTTTAATGAGTAGGTATGTTTAAAATAATTAAGAGAAACATATTTGAATATAGAATTGATTAAACAATTACAACTATGTATTCTACATATTTCATTTTAAGCATTCTAATTAGAACACTTTGATTTTTTTGAATGAATGCATTACGGAATAAAAAATAGCATAGAACATTCAAAACTGTAGAGAAAAAGGCCCTAACAAAAATTGGAAACAAATTATTAATGTGTGTGTGTGCATGCGAATGGGCATGCAATAACTCATCAGTTTTATTTAAACAAAGAGGAAGTACTTTCTTTGGAGAAATTATTATTTTCAATATTCCATCACACTAAAAATAACTCAGTTGAAAACATGCACGGCTTATATAAGTCCTTTCTAGAGATCAAGATCACTCATACGTGTACAAGTTGTTTAGCTTCATGCACATAAAAATATATTTAATATATACATGTTTACAGATGAAAAATTAGAGTTTTGAATATTTATTAAGTAATGTTTGCAGTTATAGAGCATTGCGTATGACTGGTAGTAGTTGCACGTTATAAACATGTATGTGAAGGATAACAAGATTACTCTCGTCGGTGTTGTCATTTATGCGGTTATGAAGGACGCTAGTACTGCAGTTTAAAACTAATTTTGAATTAAGCTATTATAACATATAAGCACGCACTTCAGAATAGGGCGAAATTAACTGTTTGCAAGTGTAAAAGAGCAAAAAAAATTATAACTTAGGGCAAAAATAAAGCTATTTAGATTCCCTACGTCACAATTGAATAATTTTAATAATTCTATATCAAGTTATGTTTTATGAACATGAAACAAAAATGTAAACTTCAGATTTGTAAAAAGAGTGACAGACTTTTAATGCTGTAAACGTCGATAAATTTGCGATGTCTGTGTAGAAAGCGTCCATATGGTTCTATTTTGGGAGACAAAAATACAACAACAAACGGCCATATATTGTGCATGGTAGTACTATTTTAAAAACTGTTTGCGCTGAGAAAAAATGTGTTTTAACACCCTTAACCCCACGTCACCTACAAGGGGTTTTCTAGTAGACAATTTATATATTTACAATTATACATGTCACAAGATATTATTTTGATAAAATATTAATACGAAATTAAATTTGTCAAAGTTAGACCTCTTTAAGTTTTAGCAACATAATTAATATCAATGATTTCGAAGTATCCTTTTTGCAAAATTCTATTTTAATTGGTTTATTTGTGATTTTCTAGCAACACATGCTTTTATTATATAATAGGTCATTTGGTATGAAAAAAAATGTAAAGTTCATCTTACCGCAGTTCAATCTGGACAAGTTCATGTTGGCCACTTCCAAAGAAGCCACAGCAGACGATAGTTTAAGCTGCTCATACTCCGACGTTTTTAACTGTGTTTCAAGCTTAGTGACTGTTCTATTCAAGATTTCTGAAAAAATGAATTAAACATTTTCTAAAACCAATTCATACAAATATATAAAATGGTTATATAAGACAAATAATACATTTTCCAAAAGAATAATGATAAATAAACCTAATCTTGTATATAAAACTTTTAAAAACTATGTTATTGTACAGATAAACCAGTGTTCGATATTTTAAAGGTCTGCCCACAGGTTTGTATACTAGGAAAAAACAAATTTCACAAATGAAATATCTGCTTAAGATGGAATTCTTATCAAACATGTGCTCTGCTACCATGGAAACAATTAACTAAAAACCATTTACAGTGACTTTTCGGGGTTTTTTAATCAAAGCAAGCACATTTCTATTTTTTACGATATACAACACATGTAAATACCTGTGAAGGTTCCTCTAATTTCCGATTGAGAATCAACTATATTTTGAATGAGCACTTTGTTATTAGTGAGATTAAGTTCGGTTTGAACGATTTCCTCTTTTAATTCTTCAAATAAATTGTTAAAATACCGTTTAAGTTCTTCGTATTTTTTATCCCTCGACTCATTTTCAGTCTCCGTGCTTTCCTTGAAATCTAACAGCGTGACCGAGAGGTAGCGTACCTCTATTTTGATATCATCAAGGACACTATGAGTTTTGTTAAACATTTCTCGCCTTTTATCGTCTGAATCCTTCTGGATGACGTTTAATTCGTCGCGCAGAGTACTAAAGTTCTCGTTAACTGATTGTAATTTAGTTTCGAGCTCCATGATTCTGGCCTCATTTATCCTGCTACTGTTCTTTAGTTCACTAATTTTCCTGTTGAAGAGAGTTCACCTGAATCTTTAGTGCATCAATCGTTTGCTGTTGTCCGGTAAATCTTGCTTCACTTGCAGCTAGACTTTTCTTTATAACGGTAACGTCATTTACCAGTGCATGGACATTCTTTACTAAAGCGAGGCGGATGACAGTCTCTTGGTTAATCATTTGTCGTAGGATGCTCAAATCGTTCCATTCCTGGTCTTTGCTCTCCAATGATGTTGAAGTCTTGTTTTCTCCATCAGTAAGGAACGATGAGATTGGTTCTGCATCAGAAAAACTTAGCAATATCGCTAAAATACAAACCACTCTCATTTTTTCGAACTGTAGAATAAACTGTTTTACACTACAGAATGAGCTATATATTTATAGTAAAACAGCCCTACCCACAATTTTCTGACGTGTAAATTTTGTAAGATTTGGGACAATATTTGAAGTGTCACGTCCACTGTTAGGCAGAGATAAAAACCAAAAACTGCTTCATTGGATACTATGTTTAATTGTTGTCCTCAAAAAAAGCTTTTCCTTTTCATCTCGAAATACATTTTATCTTTCAAAACATACTCACTCTAAAACAACCTAGTGAAATGTTGCCACTAGTGATAACGATTTTTCAAAGTATGTCAAACAATTTTAACATCTTACAATGCCCCCATCCCCGCCGAAATCTAATAACATAAGTGGGATATAAATAAAAAGACATTGTGAAATTATAATTGGGCTAAATATTTAAAATTATTCAAGCTCGATTGCCATAAAAAGTATTATATATTATCAAACCTTATAAATATGAATTGTATGTTGATTTTATTATTCAAAAACTCAACTTCTTATCAACAATAGAAGACACTCAAATAACACCTAATGCTATGATTGACCTTTCCAAAATATAACCAGTGTATCCCAACAGGGTATTAACTTTTGGAACTTAAGATAACTGAAGAACAAAATACCAATGTTAAAAGATATAATATTATGTGGGGATATCTGGTAATGTCATATGTAGTTTAAGACAAAGATATAGAGTGTTCCTTAATTACTATACTATAGACTATTTTATATACATAAAATCAAATAAAAAAAGACAGAAAATTTATATCGATATTGTGTTTTTAGATTTTAAACAGGCTTTCAGTAGCGTTTTGAGAAATAGAAACTGGAAAAAATCATTTTCCTTTGATAAAAGTGGAACATGTTTCTTTTTTTAACTTAAAAAAAAGATGTGTGTTGGCATAAACAAAAAACTTTGCGAGTTGGGTGTTATTATTTATTTTTGAAATGTAAAAATGAAATCGGCAATAGAAAATTTATAACCGTTTCTATTTTCTTATTTATCTGTGATTTATAAAAGTAGCTTACATAAAAGGTAGCTATCAATCTTCTAGAAATTATTATCTAAAATATGGACATTCGTTAACTTTCAAAAAATTAAAGTTTTTTTAATTTTACGTGTTCTTATGTTTTTATTCATGTACTTGATCTCCCATAGTTGACAATCACTTTATCCAGGGTCAAACGATCACATAAAATAGATACATATTTGTGATACGTAATATCATTAGGTTATATCTCATTATATACTTAGCTTTGCACTATATTTAAAAGTCTTTAAAATAAAACATACGAGGCTTAGCGTAATTTCTTCCTCAGCAGGTCAATACATTTTATCATATGTTACTGAAAAAATGTACCCAATTGCGCTCATATTTTACCTTTAACGATGCAAAGTACCATGAATATTATGCCAGGTTATTTCCCACCATTAATATGGTCTTGAAATAGTATATTGACTTATTAGATAATATCGAAATTGGTATTTTGGAGCACATTCTTATGGTATTAGCTACTTTTCGTCTTCCGTAATCGTACTCGAAAACACTTGTAAACACTCGTAATACATGTATAATAAACTTTAAACGGGCAGACTGCAGTCACATCACATCAAAAAATCTTAACAACTCCTGAAAATCCCAATCCCTTGGAGGGGTAGGTACATCTGTAACCCAGTTTTACTGTCTATTTTCTTATATTGAATTCAAATTTTAACATTGTCCCCATAAAATACGGGGAGGGGGCAACTAAATGTTAATTCATTTTTTATATATTTATCATTGTTGCGCCGTTCATTGCAGTCGGAAGCCCATCCCCTGCCCCCCCCCCCCCCATCCCTCCCGATGCTTTGTGCCTAAACTGGCCATTGATGAGAGACATCACCTTTGGAATTTTGGTACAACTCGTTTAGTACGAACACGGATATAGCGAATTCTCGGATATAGCGAAGTTTTTTGAGTGTCCTGTAAAATACCTAACAAATTTTGGCATTATTTTACGGTTATAACGATTTCGAATATAACGAATTTACGGATAAAGCGAACTGATTTTGAGTATTTTTTTTTTTAGTTTTAGTCTCCATTTGCAAAAATAATAATATGGTGTCAATTTATAAAATAGAAATTATAGTCTGGTGAAAGAAAACCTGTATATAGTGAATTCGCTATAAATATTACGAATTCGGTATATGGTTATAACGAAGGAAATCTGTTGATCCTTAGGACTTCGCTACAATCGAGTTTTACTGTATCTAGATTTTTTACAAGACACTTTGTACTAACTTTTGCTCTAAATTTTGTTCTGAACATTATTTAAATGTTAACATAATATTTCTCTGCTTCAAGTGTCATGTCATTTTAATCGGATACCCATAACAAATTTAAAGCTTTGGGCGAATTTTTAGTGAACCGGAAGTGTCCAGCAAAGTCCCTATGGTCATGTTCAGGAAAGTATCTAAAGATCAATCCTATTGGATGTCATAGGATATATCTTACAGTCACTCTAAGACAAATCTTAAGATGTATACCGAACATATTTAAAGTTAAGATGTCTAATATCGACTTAGTTTTCTTTCTAAAAGTAATATCAATAGAATAAATGTGAAAATATTATTGTGAAAGTTTATCACAAACATACATGAATATTAAGTATTAATTTTACATTTCTAAGGTCAGTGTTATTAATGTGATACATGCATTTGGTTTACAATGGCATTTATTTATTTTCGTATTACCATTACATGGTAATATGCATGCCCTAATTTGTTTCTTTTTAATTGCATCTCCTATTTTAAATATCATTGAGCCATGGTCAGTCACCTTACTAGATCAAAATCACCGAGAGTTTTAAACCCTCATACAAGTAGTTATGAGATACAAATTGAACTCATTTAATTCCAGGGTTAAATAGGATGGCCCGGATGAAAATTTTCAAAGCGAAGAAAGAGGGACCTCTGTGCCGTGGAAGCTTTTGGCACTTTACGTGACGTTGATTTGGTGAAATTGTGCTGGTAAATGTAGACACTGGTGTTTATATATGCATGTACATGTCATAATATTTATCATGTGTTCATCACTTTTTTTCTCTCAAAAAATTAGATTAATTAGAGCTATCAATGATATTTTTATCATCATTTTGCCATTACATTAAAATCAGATATATTTTGCTGCATATTATTAATTTGTATGCAAAATGCAAATTATAAAAGGCTCTTTCAGATCAAGAGATCTTTCATAAATTTTAAAACGGAAAATAGTCGAGAAAGTTAGAATACGGATATTGTACCCAATTGACTTATAGGAGTCATGCGCGGATTTGGGAGGGGGGGGGGGGTTGATAAGCGTATATAAATAATTCAATGATATATATTGTTTACTTTTGTTTACTTTTAAGGCCCAAATACAACTAAAATAGAAAAGTATAGGTAAGTATATTAAGTCACGGCATCAATGATATATCTTCTTATAATATTCAAATGCACGTATAACTACAGTATGTGTGCTTTTATATCTCAAAATACTCTGACATGGTGTAGCTATCGGTTTTCTTCTTCTTTTAAAGGTGGATGTTCACATTCAACATGTTTACTGTTGATTTTATTGAGAATATGGCAGAGGTTGTGATATCTTAAAGTTATGATGGTTTTAAGAGGCGTTGTAAGTTAGGAATACGTTATGTTTTCGATCAAGTTTAGAAAGAATCTTCTTAATTTGTCATGAAACTAATTAATATAATTATATATGGTGCGGATTAGAACGCAGCTCCACTTCACTTCCGATGAGAGTCGTTGCATAGAGGAGTAGAGTCTATGTTGGCATACAGAATTTAATGTCATTAAGTCATTTTGTAAAGGATACATAACCATCTGCATCTATTAGTGGAAACAAAACCTTGAATAAACCAAGTACATAAGAAGAAGAAAAACTTCTTGCCATAAAGTTACGCTGTTTTGTAGATGCTATCATGTATATACATATATATATCATTTTTCTTTCGATCAGTCAGTTTGTCCGATTACCAAAATAAATCAATAATACGGTTTAACATTCAGGACATTAAGTAAAAAGCGTGTAACCCCTTTTTAATTCCACAGTTTTTGGTGAATCAAATGTCAAAAAGCGATAAATTTTTCGTCGAATTCGCTCGAATTTTTGTAGTTCCATCGCCACCTTTTGTTTCGCTCGTAGTTCGTCTTCGTCGATAAATTCGGTACTGACATGTGGATCGTGTCTCCTGTGGTGAACCCCAGGCAAACTTCTGAGTTGTCTCGAGTTGAATCGAGGAAGCTGCAGTGGCAGGTGCTGTTCGGTCGAAATCGAGGCCCTTCTTGGAGGGGGCAGACTAGTTGATCTAGTTGTCCCTACAGATATTTAATTTTGTTTTTCGATTAAAACTGTGCGGCCGAGGATTCGTGAGGTCCTTCTTTACCAGAGTTGTATAATTTCGCTGCAGGGAGGGTGTGAACTGTAAGCTCTGCGATCGCTCGAATCTAGATGGCATTTTTATTTCCAGGTCGGATTCGAATGTATCCCTTGTTTCAGCTTCTCGATCGACAGCAGAGTCAACGGATTATGTTGATCCACCAAGCAAAGGAGCTGGTTGGGATTTGTGAAAACTAGAATGTTCTTTTGTGTCAGATGTCCGACGAACGGGTAGCTAATTCACATCCAACTCGGGCATCGATTCTCGACGGCGTTTTTAATGTTTTCTTTTCAATAGAACACAAGTCCCATCTGTGTATTGATCGATGGTCGTGCATATCTTTAAACATTTTAGACAGAGACATTTTCGGTCTATTCGAGTCAATTTTCTTTTGGAAAGACATGTTCTCCCTCATTTTACCAGTTACCCGATATCAAAATCGACCACGCATACCAGGACAGAAGACGCAGAATCCACGCCCAATAATGATCAAGCTAACAAGTGTGATGGACAAGGAAACGGTTATTCACAAATCCAGAGAAATTCCGTACAACAATCGTCCAGGGCTAACTGAGGATTTCCCTCCCGAACTAAGAGACCCAAGAAAAAAACTAATACCATTCCTAATAAAAGCAAAGAATAACGGGGAAAAGGCCTCGCTTACTAGAGATAAGCTTCGAATCGAAAGCAAAATGTACTGTCTAGAAGATTTGGAAAACGATGTTCATAAATAGGAACTCGGCCGCCCACTGTTTACTGTAAATAAGGACATTGTAAATTATGACATTACAAATGATTATTCTAGTGTTATTGAAAATGTACAACCCGCGATGAACATTAGTGTTGTATCATGGAATATAGAAAGCTTAGCAAGTAAATTACGCTCCAATAAAAGTGAAGTGTATTCCCTGATACAGCATTATGATATCATTGGTTTTATAGAATCATTTCAGAGAAAAGACAATGAATTTGATCATGAATTTGAAAGTAATGAATGGGTAATATTTTCAGTCATGCGTACAGTTGGTAATAAACCAGCAGGTGGTGTAACAGTTTTAGTTAAGAGGTCCTTGGTGCTACAACAGTGTGACAAAAATATTTAGTGTTGATGATAGATTGTATTTGCATATTAAGGATATATTTAGTGATCAAGAGTGCCCAAATTTAATTTTGGGTTTTATTTATATACCCTCAAAGGGGTCTATATACTACAATTCTAGAGACACTGAATGTGGAATAGACCTTCTAGCAGAAGATGTATATGAAATAAAAAATGACCCAAGATACAATAACTGTAGATTACTACTGGCTTGTGACATTAATGCAAGAACAGGTGCTAGTGTAGATTATATGCTTGATGATTCAATTAAGTATATCCCAGTGTTAGAAGACTGTGAGGACGAACTGTTTATGTCAGATAAATTCTGTAAAAAGCGAAAAATTCAGGACAAAGAGACAAATCATTTTAGTAAACAATTACTAGATCTGTGTGCAGTGGAGGGAATTCATCTTGTGAATGGTAGAACCAACAGTGACTTGTTAGGAAACTTTACATTTATTTCTAACAGAGGGTGTAGTACAATTGATTACTGCATAGCTGATTCAGCAATGTTTAAGTACATTAGTGATTTTAAAGTATTAGATGTAGATATTTCCCTCCATCTACCTATACTTTGTACATTAAATATTGTAAATAATAGTATTGAAGCCATGGAGGTTGATGTACAACTTGAACATTTACCAAAATTTAAGTGGGATATAAGTAAGTCTGTTAAATTTTCACATAATATGCATAATCCAGATGTGTTATCAGAAATTAAATGTATTACTGAGTCATGTAACTTAAGTACAAAGGAAACTGTCTGTAATTTGAGAGGTGTCTTGGACAGGTGTGGTGAGCACATGGAAGTAAAAGGTGAAAAAACAACAAAGGCAAATACAGAAAGAATCAATCAAAAATGGTTCGACAAAGAGTGTGAACAACTCAAGAAAACAAAGTGCCAACTTCTTCACAAGTACAGAGTAACGCACACAGCAAAACAGCTAGATAAATACCTTGAATGTAAGAAAAGATACAAGGACCTATGTATAAGTAAAGAAAGAGACTATAGAGAATTTATGAAAAATAAATTGTGTGAAGCAACCAAAGACTCTACCGAGTTCTGGAGAACTATAAAGTTGCTGAAGTCAAGCCAATCAACAGTAAAGAAAAAACCTGTTATTTCAGCCAGAAAATGGACCAATTACTTCTGCAACTTATTTAACCAAGAAGAGACAATAACAAATGACTTTACTGAACATGTAAACAATATGCTAGAACAACACAAGGAAGGCTGCGATTTGTACAATTCTGATGAGATTCTTGACAATGAAATCACAGAAGAAGAAATTCAGGAAGTTATCAAAGGTCTAAAAAACAATAAAAGTCCTTGACAAGATGGAATCCCAAACGAATTTTACGAAGTATTCCAACAAAGAAGTAGGAAACCTATTGAGGAAACTTTTTAACCAAATATTTAATTCAGGACAATTTCCAGAGTCTTGGTTCAAAAGTGTGATTATTCCTCTCTTTAAAAATAGAGACAGAGAAGACCCTAATAACTATAGGGGAATCTCACTACTTGATTCCTGTAGCAAAATATTCACAACAGTTCTGAATAAGAGACTCAATTTATGATCTCAGACCATGGGTCGTATTCCCGAGGAACAAGCAGGATTTCGTCATGGATATTCCACAACTGACAATATTTTTGTTCTACAATCTATAGTGCAGAAATACATTACAAAAAACGAGGGAAGATCTATTGTGTCTTTATAGACTTCTCCAAAGCATTTGACTCTATCGATCGTAAAAAAACTATCTTATTGTCTTATCAATAAAGGTATACATGGTAAGATGATCACAATATTACAGTCTATTTATCACCGTGTGCTAAGTTGTGTTAAAATTGGAATATTTTACATGTAATGTCGGTGTTCGTCAAGGATGTATTTTAAGCCCATGGCTTTTCTCGATGTACATAAATGAATTTATTGAGATGTTACGTAACTCTCAGTGTGAAGGAATCCATATTACAGAACAAATATCGGATATAACCGCCCTCCTGTTTGCTGACAATCTTCTTATGACATCAGACACTGTAAATGGACTACAAAAGAAACTAAACGTACTACAAAAATACTGTCTGAAGTGGGACCTAACAGTAAATATGGACAAATCAAAAGTAGTGGTTTTCAAGAGAGGTGGAGTAATTGCAGGCACAGAAAAATGGATGTTCAACGGGAAACCTATGGATGTTGAGTCTTACTACAAGTACCTTGGTACCACATTTTCCTGTCGACTGAAATGGACCCAATGCTGTAAATCACTGGCACTACAGGCACAAAAAGCATTAAATATGTTAAAACATTCTTTGAAAATCCTGAAATAACCGTGATCCCAAGGTGTGTTTTAAACTTTTGACAGCATTATCGTTCCTATTCTAACATATGGAGCAGAAGTCTGGGGAACTGATATCAACGAAGAGATTGAAGCTGTACAGAATGACTTTTGCAAATGGATATTGGGAATAAGCAAAAAAGCCACCAATATAATGGCTACAGGAGAATGTGGAAGAATACCCCTTTATGTTATATACATGATAAAACCAGTGAAATACTGGCTGAAAATACAAAAAATGGAAACTTCAAGATATCCAAGACAGTGTTTCGAGATGCTTTATGATTTGGATTTGGATTTCTTTCAACTCCAAACTGGGTATCTAAATTGAAATCAGTCTTAAATCACTACAGCTTTGGGGACGTTTGGTTAAGTGGTGGCCCTGGAGATCCAAAGGTCTTTATGTAAAAATTGAACCAAAGGGTGAGAGACTGTGTCCTACAGGAATGGAACTCAAAGTTAGACAATTCACCAAAGTGTGCTTTCTATGTTATGTTCAAAAAACAACTTGCATATGAGAGTTACCTCTCCTTTCTAAGCTACCCCTTAAAACAGGCATTAGCCTCTTTCAGGTGTTCCTTACATAAATTACGTATTGAAGAGGGTAGATTTGAGGGAATTGATAGTGCGGATAGATTATGTCAACTTTGTAATTTAAGACAAATTGAAAATGAAGTACATTTTCTATTTCACTGTCCAATGTTAGAGGACTTAAGAAGAAATTTTTTATTTCACTGTCCATCAGAAAGAAAAGATGTTCCAATTTGTATTGACCATCTTTTTAACAGCAATGACCAAAATGTCATCAAATGTACAGCAATTTTTATCAAAAAAGGTCTGTCAATAAGACAAGAAATGTTAACTCTATGACAATCTATGTTAAAACAATACAGTATTGTTACAAATTTTCTATGTATATGCATTATGTATATAACATGTTTATGTGGCATATAAATATGATGCCTAGATGTACAATGGGCAATATCCTTTAAGTACCAAATAAACATCTTATCTTATCTTATCTTCTCCCTCATTTTTTCACAATATGCGCAAGTTTTGTGATTCTATGCAGGTCTGGCTCTTGGTTTTGGTGTTCAATTTCTTTGATCCTATGTAACGAAAAAGCTGTCAACAGTTTTGACTTTTTCTCATCTTTCTTTGACAAAGCAAACAAAATTTAAGGGATGACTTCCGACATTCTTCTCTATTCACCACAAGTACGAGTTAACATTATCCCAATCTTTCTCTTCAGTCAGAAATGTGCCTCGGTGTAGCTTTGGTTTTTCTACTGTCCCTAGTTTTCTTTAAGGTAAAAGCGGACCAGGAACTATTCTATGATGCCTTAAAACAATGGCTCTGTTAAGAAGTGCATATCTGACTTCAAATTTTCGGTAAGCACAAAAACAATTCGATTCATTCTGTTTTAATTCTGTCTTAATAAATTAATTAGATAATGATTGAAAAATGTTGAATCCATTTTGAATTCTTTTGCTGTTGTTATGTATTCGAACATTATGCTTCAATTACACCATCAAAACTTTAAGATACTTCCGCTTTTTGTTTTGAAAAGACGATATTAAGGTTGTATGGGACACTTCCATATTGTGACGTATTGTTTATTGAAATAAACTATAAAATAGAGTGTAATTATATAGGTAGTTTCTTTCCAAAAATGGTCACCTAACTCCATAGCGCAGTGGTTTAGAGGGTTTACTACGAAACTGTAAGTCATGTGTTCGAATCCCGCTGGGGGTTGTACAATCTTTACCTTTTCAATTATTTTTAAAAGCTATTTTTTGGTAAAATATTGTAAAATTTGAAAATTCTAAACCGGTGAAAGTTTTTCAATTATATAGTACTTTAATCCACATTAATATCGACAGATGTCCCATACCACCTTAAATGATAAGTAATAAGTTTTATAATTTCGTTTTGGTCGTCATATCAATAGAAAATTAGGCCTAAAAATTTTTGTTTGTATAATTGTTAAGTCAGTCAAATATTGCCATGAGAAAAATATTTGAATTTTAAAGTGGATTAAAGTGACAATAACTATTGTACCCAGTGTGTAATAAGAATGAAATTTGGCTACGTAAAAAGGATTGAAATTGTTCTAAACTCTTTTCAAATAATAATAATTACTAAATTGGATTAATTAGAATAAAAAACAAATAAAAAAATAATAAAAAATAAAAGAAAAAAGTTATAAACTTATAATGCTTAGAAATTAAGAGGGCTGAATGGTCGTTGCTGTTTTTAGACTCTTCTAATCTCCTTAAAAGAAGAGCTCAAATAACGATATAGCAAAGTATTCAGATTTCAAAGCATAAAGATGTGGGGGGGGGGGGGGTAAGTGGAGGTCATGCTTCTAAAATATAATCAGTATTTTATGCTGCAAAAGCATTAACAGATTATTTCCACTTGAGCTACTTCTTCCTTGAGTGCGTTAACGATTAAAACAGTAGATCAATTTATAAAATAGAAATCGAAGCAAATCAAACTTATCAATCAATGCCTCACCTAGATAATAGAATCCATCTTGGGCAAGTCTACCGGCTTGTTTTTTTTTTCAGATTTTCTGGTGCATTATCAAAGGACCGGATACAAGTTTTTTCACACTTGCATATGCAAGGTTTTTTATCCATGCAGAGTCCACATTCTGCAGACCTGCCATATCACATCATTTAAGTAAGTTAAAAATAGCAAATGGGATTTTTGCTGGAAAAAATATACACAAAGAAAGATAACTCTTTATCCTCATCTTGACTGCCATAACCCGACACGTTATAATTCAAAGCTTTTTTAAACTTTAATTTCTAACGTAAATATGATATATTTAGACTTACTAACATTATAGATCCTAATGATTAAGTTCATTACAGTTTCACATATTCACTCCGAATGAGGTGAGCATAAATTGTAAATTGCGAACTAATGGAAAGTGTATGTATTAATGAACAGCAGTGGCAAAATGATATTTTAAAAAATTATACTAAAATTCCTTATGTAATAATGTAAAATAGAGAAAACTGAAACTAAATGTAAATAGCTTATTAAAAAAACGGTGGTTTGGTTCTTACGTTAATGTTTTTCATAATACTATTGCTGAAAAAGTTATTTTCCAACTCCAAATATCTACGTTTATATTGCATGCAAAATGGTTGTTTAAAATGCATTTTAATAATTTTTTGTGTGTGTGTGTGTGGGGAGGGGGGGGGGGGGGATACAGCAAATCAAACTCAATCAAAAACAAGAACAACATCTTATATATCGGTATCGCTTACACTCATTTCAAAATAGAATATATTTTTGTTAAAGAATAAACAGTTTTCCTTTCAAAAGTCTTTATCATATTTGTTCTGACACATTTTAATCCTATGATGAAATACAATAATGTGCTGTTAAAGAAGGTTCTATATCGATTGAATACATCACTCGGATCAGAAAGGAACAGAACACCACAACTAAGAAACAATGTTCTGTTAATAATGCAATTGATCTCAATTAAATCATTTTAACTAGTAAAGTTTAAATCCAGAGAACGTTGTTATGTGACCACCATTACTGTGGTAACCTGTACCACCGCCTCGTTTGACCCAGACTCTGTCACCGGTCTGTAGATGTAAGATAACCAGGTTGGTTCCGGTCTGGTAAATGGAAACGCTGCTCCCACTACCGTACCAAGCCGTGGCCCTGACCTTAATCGATCCATTCAACACGATGTCTAATTCGATGTTTTTTTGATGAGCAGACTGAACAGAGACATAGAACACATATGTCCCCGCTGAGGACGCTGTAAAGATACCAGTACTGGGGTTGTAGCCAGTTCCTTCACTGTAGATTACTGTGGGGAACACTAGGGTGCCTCCTGTCCAACCAGAGTTACCTGATGATAATCCCGCTGTAAACGCATGGTGGTTACTCTTATCTACAATTGGAAAAATAACTAATTGTATTATAAAGTGTATATACTGCTTAATAGACATGACGTTTATCACATGGCTCTGTGATTTTAATGAGTAGGTATGTCTAAAATAATTAAGAGAAACATATTTGAATATAGAATTGATTAAACAATTACAACTATGTATTCTACATATTTTATTTTAAGCATTCTAATAAGAACACTTTGATTTTTATGAATGAATGCATTACGGAATAAAACATAGCATAGAACATTAAGAACTGTAGAAAAAAGGCCCTGACAAAAATTGGAAACAAATTATTAATGTGTGTGTGCATGTGAAAGGGCATGCGATAACCCATCAGTTTCATTTAAACAAAGAGAAAGTACTTTCTTTGGAGAAATTAATATTTTCAATATTCCATTAAAATAAAAATAAATCAATTGAAAACATGCACGCTTTTCGAGGGGTCAATATTACTCATACGTGTACAAGTTGTTTAGCTACATGTACATAGAAATATATTTAATATATACATGGTTAAGAGAATTTGTCTAATAAGACGGAATATACCGATGAAGAATTAATTTTAGATATTTAAGTAATGTTTGCAGTTTTAGAGCATTGCATATGACTGATAGTAGAAATATGTTATAAACATGTTTGTGAAAGATAACTCTGGTTTACTCTCGTCGGTGTTGTCATTTATGCTGGTATAAAGGACGCTAGTACTGCAGTTTAAAACTAATATTGAATGCAAGCTATTATAACTTATAAGCACGCACTTGTCAGTCGAATAATTACAATTAATAGGGACAAATTCGTCCAAATATTGTTTTAGCCCCTTTTGTTACTAGGCGAATTTAAGAAAGCTCGAATTTACATATTTCCAATTATCTCTCTTTTATCACATCTGTGTCTGCGTTAATTCAGAACAGGGCAAAATTAACTGTTTGCAAGTGTGAAAGAGCAAAAAATAAAATAACATTGGGGAAAATAAAGTTATTTACATTCCCTACGACACAATTGAATTATTTCAATAATTCTATAACAAGCTATGTTTTATGAACATGCAACGTTAACAAACATGTGAAATTCAGATTTGTAAAAAGAGTGACAGACTTTTAATGCTGTAAACGTCGATAAATTTGCGATGTCTGTGTAGAAAGCGTTCATTTGGTTATATTTGGGGAGACAGAAATACAACAACAAACTGCCATTCATTGTGCATGGTAGTACTTTTTTAAAAACTGCTCGCGCTGAGAAAAAATGTCTTTTAACACTCTTTAAACCCACGCCACCTACAAGGGTTTTTTTTTAGTAGACCATTTATATATTTCCAATAATACATGTTACATGGAAGTTAAGACCTCTTAAAGGTTTACGTTTTATCAACATAAATAATATCAATGATTTCGAAGTATCCTTTTGCAAAATTCCATTTTTATTGGTTAATGTGTGATTTTCCAACAACACATACTTTCAATATATACTAGGTCATTTGGTTGAAAAAAAATGTAAAGCTCATCTTACCGCAGTTCAATCTGGACAAGTTCATGTTGGCCACTTCCAAAGAAGCCACAGCAGACGATAGTTTAAGCTGCTCATACTCCGACGTTTTTAACTGTGTTTCAAGCTTTGTGACTGTTCTATTCAAGATTTCTGAAAAAATGAATTTAACATTTTCTAAAACCAATTGATACAAATATATAAACGATACAAAATGTTTATATATGACAAATAATACATTTTCCTAAAGAATAATTATAAATAAACCAAATCTTGTACATAAAACTTTAAGAACTGTGTTATTGTACAGATAAACCAGTGTTCGAAATTTTTTAAATGTCTGCCCACAGGTTTGTATACTAGGCAAAAACCAAATTTAACAAATAAATTATCGTTCCTACCTACTTCTGCCTAAGATGGAATTCTTATCAAACATGTGCTCTGCTACCATGGAAACAATTAACTAAAAACCATTTACAGCGACTCTTCGGGGTTTTTTTTAATCAAAGCAAGCACATTTCTATTTTCTTACGATAAACAACACATGTAAATACCTGTGAAGGTTCCTCTAATTTCCAATTGAGAATCATCTAGATTTTGAATGAGCACTTTGTTATTAGTGAGGTTGAGTTTGGTTTGAACGATTTCCGCTTTTAATTCTTCAAATGAATTGTTAAAGTACCATTCAAGTTCTTCGTATTTTCTAGTTCTCGACTCATTTTCGGTCTCTGTGCTTTTCTTGAAATCTAACAGCGTGACCGAGAGGTAGCGTACCTCTATTTTGATATCATCAAGAACGCTATGCGTTTTGTTAAACATTTCCCGCCTTTTTTCGTCTGAATCCTTCTGTATGACGTTTAATTCGTCGTGCAGAGTACCATAGTTCTCGTGAACTGATTGTAAATTAGTTTCGAGCTCCATGATCCTGGCCTCATTTATCCTGCTACTGTTCTTTAGTTCGTTGTTTTCCTGTTGAAGAGATTTCACCTGAATCTTGAATGCATCAATCGTCTGCTGTTGTCCGGTAACTCTTGCTTCACTTGCTGCTATACCTTTCTTCATAATGGTGACGTCATTTACCAATGCATGGACATTCTTGACCAAAGCGAGACGAATTAATGTTTCTTGGTTTATCATCTGGCGAAGGATGCTCAAATCGTTCCATTCTTGGTCCTTGCTTTCTAGTAATGTTGAAGTCTTGTTTTCTCCATCAGTAAGGAACGAAAGGATAGACTCCGCATGAGAAAAACTGAGAAATATCGCTAAAATACAAACCGCTCTCATTTTGCTCGAATTGTAGAACAGACTGGTCCCATTAGAAAGAGAGCTTGATTTATATACAGAATGTAGAATGACAGCATATTCCAACTTTTTTCTGAAGTTTTAACATGCTTAGAATTCAACGAGTATTTAAAGTATTACGTCAACTGTTATGTAAAGATAAAAACTAACCAAAACTGCTTTGGTTGGTTACATTGTATAATTGTTGTCAACAAAAAGATTTCTTTTACATCTCGAAATAACATTTTATCTTTCACAACATATTTACCCCTAAAAAATCTTGTAAAATGTTGCCACTAGAGATATGTCAAACAGTTCTGAATTCTCGTAATGCCTACCTCTCGACCTTCAAAAACTTTTTAAACGAGTGGTATGAAAAAGGCATTGTAAAAAAAAGTAATGAGCTCAACATTGTAAGATATACAAGTTCGATTGCTATAAAAACGCAGGAAAAGATATATTGTTTAACATGGATCATTTATTGATCTTTCTTCAATTACTTACTACAGAATAAGATAAGTTATTTTGCGTGCTTGTGAATTTTTAACAGGTTTTCGATAATGTTTAGAGAGCTAAAACCTGGTAAAAGCCATTTCCTATGGTATTCATGGAACATTTTTTTAATCAAAAATACGAATGTTGAAATCAGTTAAGATCTAATATGATCGGTGGTTTTATAACTATGTTATCACTTTTTCTTTTTAAAATTCCTATGTTTATCAATGATCTTGAAAAATACCCTACAAAGAGGTTTCAATGTGATTATTAATTGTCTAGAAAAAATCATTTGAAATGCGGAAATTGATAAAATGTTACAAAGATAAGATTTCATTTTGCATGTTCGTAATGTTTTAAACGTCTATTCCCATAAGTTACCACTTCTATCCAGGATAAACCGATTACAAAAAATACCGGCATGTATGCATTTATTCATGATAAGAGTATGCTGTTAATAGCAATCTCTAAATATTTTTAGATTCATACTACATTAAAAAGACTAAGGTTCATAAACCCTCTGCTACAAAATACGTAAACAATTTTATAATCTTCTAATGTACATTTTTATAAAGCAGTATACTTTGTGATGTAAAGATAATTTATTTCAAACCTCGTGCGGTTCTCATACTCTCAAAAATATGATAATTAACCTCCTCCAGATATAAAAAGAGGATCATACACTGTTAAAAAACATACATTTTATTATCAGAGAACGACAATGAAAATGCATGCCATACATAACAAAAATGTATAGTGTAAAGAGAATATGAAGGAATAAATAAAATATAGGAAAGCGTGTCTCAAATATTTCTCCTAGAAAATTTACATTTATTTGTAAACACTCCTGAAAATACTAAGATACAACAGATATGATACTTTTTCTATTATCAACTCTTGCAAGTCCATATATTTTTTGTTAAAAGATTACAAGTACCACCTTTCTTCTGAATTTTCTTTACAAATTATGAGAAGAGAGACCAAATTATGAAATTTTCTTTGCACTATTTTAAAACATGACAATGATTGAAACAATGAACATCAAAGTATCCAAATTATATTTCCTGTCACACTGACGACAACAAATATTAAAAGAACATGCAGTTGTAAATGTGTGTTTCAAAAATGGCCTGTTCACAGTTCCATTACGTGATGGTTAGCAAATATTTTATTTTATAAATTATATGCAGAAGTTTTTTTATAACTTACAGGGTTCTCAAAATAGTAGAAATAGTTTTGAATTGTCATAAAACATAATATAAAGGTAAGATAGAGAAAGGAAAAATATGAGAACAGTACATGGTTGTATTGAACGTCATGTAATTATGAGCTAATTGTTATAAATTTCTGGGTTTCAGTTTACCAAAGAACTTACGACAAACTCGTATCTATTTTTCTCTGCAGCTGTTCGTAAAAGGTGTCTTTATCTGCCTCGTCTACATCACTTGTTGGGCTGTATATTTTTTACAGTATGTTTTATTGTTGTTCCCATTATTTTATAGTAGATGCATTAATAGACAAACCTTAACTAAATGACTACGTATTTCATATTTTTAGAAGAAAAACACAGAAGACAGATGTAAAATTTCGATAAATAAAGCGGCTATCTTAGTATCTGTTTTATTAGCTACACCGAATGTCTGACAACCAAACAAAACACTGTCACATCAACAGACTAACCTTACAAATTCACATAAGACAGCGACTCGCATGTAAATTCAGAATTTTTGATTTACCACATTTTGCGCTTACATTAAACTAAATATCTGATAACTTTAACTCCAATCTCTGCATCGCCGCCATTCTATGCTGAATAAAGTTGTGTAAGTATAGCATCGTTTTTTAAAGGAAATAGGACAGACTATTCCGAAATCAGGACAAGCAAAAGGAAGAAAAATAGGAAAAAAAATTTCTCCAGTTTACAAAATCATAATGCGTGGGGGAGGGCAATTTAGGAATTTTTTCTATAATTTTTTATCCGCTTCCAGAGACGGGAATGGTAGGGGCTCCTTATAATAGGTGCAATACACATGAATCATCTCACTAAATGGCTTTTAGTGTCTTATGGTGATAATTCAATAGAAACAGAGATCACTTTTCCGAGAACGGTGACAAAAAGCAGCTACTGTTTCTACTTTTAGAAACTGCTAAAAATGAGTATGATTGCCTGGGACACTTCTATTGGACATCAAAGTAATGTATAAAGTTATGTAAGAATATGCCCGTATTAATTACTAGATTCAAATGTCGTTTTTAAATACTAGTGTTATATTCAAATGGAGTCAACGTCAACGCCAAAGCCCTTTTTAGTGCCATTGTTTGTTTTTACTGTTCTATACCGAAGTGTCATGTTGTAATCATTATATTTTGTATTTACACCTACCCAATAAATTCAAATTTAAATTACAACTTGACAGTAGTTTGCAAGTACATTCTTAATGTCAATTTGATCACAACAGATATCGATTTTAAATTCATGCACAATCATTTGTAAAGTATTCTGTTTCTTGTGTTCAATTCTAAATTCGAAGTTTTTGGATTTGTGATGTTTATATATTTTTAAAATCAAGCATTGTATTTTTTTAAAATACATTCTTTTTACGCCAGTTGTAACAATAAAGAATGTATTGGGAAAAATATCCAAATGAGATAACGCATGCAATCGATCGCGGATCTCTAAGGGATGGGGAATTCAAACTTATTTAGGTCACTTATTAAATGTACCTTTAATAGGCTTCGACCCTCCTTCAATTAAATATTCACACCCCCCCCCCCCCCAATCCCGGATAAAATTTTCGAACCAAACCCATAAAAACCCTAGATATATAAGGTTAGCTTATGTCAGAAACTCTAACCACTGGGCCATTTCAGACACAACAAAGTGGGATCTTTAAATATTATGTGTCACTTTGGTTACGAATTTACGGACTTGTATTATTTTTTAAAAACGTTCAATTGTTGGGATACAAAATAATATTTTTAATGTATAGTGGGTCATCTCTCTACGTTTTTGTTGATTGAAATCGGTTTGTTTTCCATTAGACCTTAATTAGACTATTATATAAAAAAATGCCTTAAAGTTCTAAAATTGACATTATTTGCAGGTTTTGATACGTACATGCCTGTTTGAGTCAATATATTCCAAGTATTGAACATATTTATAGGTTTAAAATCAATGATTTGTTAAATATATATTGTTTTAAACGATTTTTTTTTTAAATATAAGATTTATTGATATTTTAATTTTTCAGTAGCTTGTCCGACCGTGTATGGGCATTGTACACGCCTTATCCACCCATTTTCAAAAGAATCTGGGGGAATAAGCCGAGGCAAAAAACCACATAGCCATAGGTTCATTAAAAAAATAATATTTTATTTCTAGCAAATTTCACTTTCGTTACATTTATTAAACATATGTGATCATATACATTCAGTGCTGCCATAACCCACAAAAAGTAACTTAATTCACATTTAATTGATACAGGGATGGGGTCAATTACAATGGAAAGTAATTAATTAAATTACAATTACTTGCCTAAATTCTTCAATTAAATTACCATTACCATTACAAGGGTTTTCAAAAGTAATTAATTAAATTACAATTACTTTGCAGATGTAATTAATTAAATTACAAATTACATTTTTTTGAAGTTCATAAAAATTTAATAAAACTATGATTTATCTACAACACATAAACATTTAAGGAGGTATGTCAAAAATGTGAATAAAATTTCGCCATAATCAAAATATTTTCACTGTTTGAGAATTTGCTAACTACTTTGATAAGTAACAATTTTTGGAAAGAAAAAACATAAATTTGGTTTTATTGTTTACTTCAAAACCCAGGTACCGGTAGTCACAATATGGAGGTGTCCCATACCACCTTAATATTCAATAAACATTTGAAAGTCATATCCCCTAACCTACACCTATCATGTCAACTAAAGTATTTCCTGCATGCAAAGCTATTAAATGAAAACTTTCTCCTTGGCATTTTTATACACTTTTTTTTCTTTAAAAATACAATGCCAAAGTACAGGTTAATCTCGGGTAGAGGGCAGACTTTAATTGTTATCAAAACACGATTCACACCTGTTGTTCTCTAACTAATTATCAAATGTTTGCAATAAGGGAACACACCCTGTGGACACGTTTGGCATCTAAGACTTAAAACCCATTTGAAGCCATACATTTTAGCTTTATGTATTTTAGGCTATCAATTACAAATCATAACTTGATAGTTTATATAATTTAGATAACACTGATTTTGTTTGTAAATTAAACAGTTATTTTTGTTTAACTGATTCAATGATAATTGACACACTAATTATTCTAATAAGAAGGAAAATAAGTACTTTTTAAGAAAAAAGAGATCAAACAAATCATCAAATACAGTCATGTACTTAATTAAATTTGGGAAACTTATGATTAAATATTGAATCACTGAAAAATTTCATTCTGAAAAATATTTAGTATGATATATAGAATAAGAAGAGTTCAATGCTTTTTAACTACTCTTCCCAAATTAATTAAATTAATTAACAATTAGTGTGGGGAACAATGGGTAGTGGACAAGTTCATATTTATATGTACACCAGTGTGTAATTGAAAGTAATTGAAAAGTAATTGGAATTACATGCCTTTTTTGAAAGTAATTAATTAAATTACCATTACATGTAATTGAAAATGAGGCCAATTACACATTACTTTCAATTACATCAAAATTTGTAATTAATTACACTCAATTACCATTACAAATTACCATTACCCCATCCCTGAATTGATATTAAGACAACAAAATAGTTATATGCTAATTTGGCAACAAAATGATATAGAAATCGGATGTTCAAATTATATTTTTTCATAGAATGGGTCATCGTACCATTTTTTTAAAGAACGAATATTGTTAACACAAATTAACGTCTATCTTTTTCAAATTCCAAAAAAATGGTATGAAAACCCACTCTATGGTAAAAAGTAAGTTTTTTTCTTTTAATTTTTTAAATTGGTCTTTAAATGACTAAGTCCAGTCGTTTGCGTAAAACTGATAACAATAGAATCAGCTATATCATAGCATCTAAACAAGCGAATCGGTGGTGTAGTGGTAAGCGATGAGTTCTTTAAACAAATGTAACTGTTAAAGTGGGTGTTCGAATCGTATGCGTTGTAGGGTGTTTTTTTTCTTTTTGTTTACATTGTTAGAATGTAATTTTCTTTTTTTACTTAATAATGTACATTGTTAAAATGTAATTTTCCTTTTCTTTTCTTAATAATAAAAAATTGCTTAAAATAACTTGAAATTATTTGATATGCGTTTTCTACTACTTTAATAAAATATAAAATGTATGTTATTCTCTTTGAGATTGCACGATTTCATATTGTAAACAAATGGTTAACGTTGTTGTGCATGCAAGAAACAATTAATTTGCAAGATAAAACGTTCCATCTTTTAATCCTTGAGAGTCTTGTTAACACAACAAGGACATACTCTGGACAAAAGCATGTAATTGTGCACAAAATGCAGAATACAGGCTAAGTCAAATGTACAGTATGCACCTAAAGAAAATTCATTGATTAGCTAGGCATGTATTTCACTTCCAATTGTATCGGCAGGGAAATCACATTACAAATGCCTGTTTTGTTGTGAACGAAAACGCATAGTAGTTCTACCAAAAGACACAAAGACCACTAGGACCAATGACCAACACTAAGTTTGACCAGTGACCTATAACAAGCCCCCTTGTTATACGTTACTGGTTTGACGATCGCTGTCTTCCGTGTGGTATATATCAACCGGGAGGGGGGGGGGCTAAGGGGGACTTTGCCACTCCCCGATTTTTTTGCAAATTTATATATAGCTAGCAAAGACCTTTTTTTGCTTGTCAAGATTTTTTATAAGTCTAGCCCTCCCCCCACTTTCTATTTGCTTCCGACGCCACTGTATATTTTTTTTTAAAATACTTGTTTTGAATACCTACAAAAGGAGTTAACTAAATTCTTTCTGTCTCCGAAGCGGGAAATCGACTCCCCCATACTCTTTGTCGACTCCCATGCGTTAGGGGTTGTATACGATGACTGAGGTAAATTAGTAAATTAAATACTGTTAGAAAGTAATCAACATTTTTGTATTTTAACTCTTCAAATGAGTATTTGTAATTGTTATTCTAAATTTGCCAGTTTTAAGTATATGTAAATACTACAAAATTTAAGCGCATTTACGCCTTTCAAATGTCGATTGCCCCTTTCTCGCATTTTCATTTGGACAATTCTGTCCACCGTTTAAATGCCCAGTTAACTCGTACGTTTATTACTTCTTATAAGACGTCTGAGAGGGTCGTGGGCATTTGCAACGGCTTATTCCCCCAGATTTTACAATAAATGACCTTTAGTTTTGTATTTAAAACCTATTTTCACAATTTTTTAATTGGACAGGTGATTTTAAAAAGTCGGTCTCTAGGTTTGTATAGGCAACAACCGAAGCATACAGTGTATCAATAAATGTCGGATTTGAAATTTGTTACTTTGCTTGTTGTTCTATACGTCCTGCCTACTTGTATTCTGCTTCCAAATGAAAGAGCCGTGGCATCATGGACACAATTTCAACCATTTACAGCGACCCTTCGTTCTTTTTTTTTAAAACAATGCAAGCACATTACTGATTTTTTTTTTGCAATAGAGTGCACATGTAATTACCTGTGAAAGTTCCTCTAATTTCCGTTTGAGAGTCATCTAGACTTTGAATGAGTACTTTGTTTTGAGTGAAGTTGAGTTTGTTTTGAAGGATTTTCCTTTTCAATTCTTGAAATGAATTGTTAAAGTACCGTTCAAGTTCTTCGTATTTTCTATCTCTCGATTCATTTTCAGTCTTTACACTTTCTTTGAAATCTAACAGCGTTACCGAGAGATATCGTACTTCAATTTTGATATCATCGAGAACACTGTTCGTCTTATTAAACATTTCCCGCCTTTTTTTCGTCTGAATCTCTCTGGATGTCGTTTAATTGTTCACTGTTTGTAATTTCGTTTCCAGATCCGTTATTCTAGACTCGCTCATTTTGCTATTGTTTTCAAGTTCTCTATTCTTTTCAAACTGGTGACGTCATTAACCAGTGCGTGGACATATATATATATATATAAGATGGTATATACTTTAATAATATAATAATGTTGCTTATAATTGCTGCCGACATTGATTTATAAACTGTGCGTATTGATACAGTTGATTTATAAGTGTTGACTTTGTAGCATTGGACAGTGGTCGATGAGCATGATGTAACACACGATTTGATCCTATAGGATTTTGTTTCACTACCACGCCACACCATAACCAGTTCTAGGACTACAGCCCCAGAAATAGTGATGAGGGTGGCCTGTGAATGTCTTTATTGAACCATCAGCGCAGACGTCCGTATCTAGATGTCGATGGTTGAGATAAGTGGTACCCTATAGCGATAGGACGAGTGGACAAGAAGTGTTCTTGTGAACGTTTGGCAACATAGATAATATAAGTATTACAGTTTAATTGTGTTTGAAAACTGAACATTATAAGTAAGATCATTAAGCTGTCTGTTATTTATAGCTAGTAATTGTCAAGAAGGGAATTTAATTTTTGGGGATTAGATTTCTTGCAGTCAACGTACGCGTAAAGCAAGCGAACAAGTGAGATCTCCTTACGATATTTCTGCAAGTCAAAGCGTACGGTTATCCTTCGGGTTCATTGAGTGAAGCGCAACTGCATCTTATTTTTCAGATCTTGTAAGGAAACCGTGGTGATTGTTGCATGTCCAGCAGCCAACAGCGTGCTTACGGGAAGCGTACGTCCTTGCAAAATCGTAAGATTTCCTTCCGTCTTGCAAGATTTTCATAAAATTCCGCACGTAGACCATCCCTAGAAGCAAGTATGACCAGTTGTAACAGAGGTTTTAACGTAATTTAAGTTCTGCAAAGCTCTTTCCATCAAAACTTAAATCGCGCATTCAAGAAACGAATTGGTTCAATTTCATTTTTTCAAAATTTGTCAAATTTTTATTTTTATGTATTATACTCTAAATAAATCCCCGCTAAATATATTCATTCTTCACGTAATTATTTCATATTCTACTACAGTTATTGCCGAGATGAAAGAGATGCCGCGGACATTATTCTCCAATATACCACGAATGTCATCAGTAAATTATCAGATCAGAAATGCCTATTTGTCTCGCACTGATCATGAAAGTTAAACTTCAAACCGTAAAAAGTTTAAAAACCATGTCAATTTCACGTGTTACTTCCAGTCAAAACGATGCGTATTGCCTCAAATGTTTATGTTTAAGAGATCAATGCGGCTGTTCCTAGGACCTCCCTAGCATATTTTCACAGCGGTTTTTTTTTAATAAAATATATAACGTGTAGTTGTAATAATCGTAATAAATTGCCCTTGAAATATTAGAAATATGATTCAAAGACATTTTATAGATAGGCAAAGATTATTAAAAATCCCAAAAAAAAGTGTATTGTCTGCATGTGATTCCTTTGATCGATACACATGTAAAGATTACTAACAAAACCGTTGGGGTTACGAAACAGCCGTCAAAATAACCTAGATCGTTTAGGGCTGTTAGTAGAAAAGAAATAAAGATGTTGTTTTCGTGAATGTTGTAGGATAACTTCCTTGGTCTCTAAATGTTTGAAATATAAAATCCTCGGCTTTTATATTTCAAAACAACATTTCTCGACCTCGGGGGTTATTCTGCAACATTCACAAAAACTCGTACTTTATCTATTAATCATTTCATTGGAAGTATATATTTTGATACAAATTCCTACTGGTTTGCATCCGCAAAGGCATGTCCAACATTCTTATTTTTGCTATTTCGAGCTAGTTTATCAAAAATGAAAGTAGGTGTTTAATTAATTTCATAATATTTACTTATAATGTATAATTCAATAAAAGTTTACGGAAATCATTTTACAAGTCTTGAAATATCAAAGATGTAAGCAGTTACTCTGGTGCAGGCATTTCATAGTTTATTGGAAAAATGTCTTTACTTAATTTATAAGTATTAGAGATGCATGTTTACTGTACTTGCTTAACCTGAAATAATGGATGAAACAGCAGGAAAACTTAAACTGAATAATGTTGTTAACTTGATTGCAGTTTGGTTTTTACGTTACATTTATTTATTTTAAATATCACTGTTTTCCTTAAAGATTGGTATTTAAAAAGCAAATCAAAATCAAAATAAAAACAGAAATACCGTCTTATACATACATGTACGCGGGATGTCTAAAAAGTTCGTGGACGCATGTAATTTTATTCAAAATAACGGCACAATTATCAGGAAAATATTATAGCATATTAAAACAGAGAATTATAATGTATATGTATAAACTAAGAGCAATGTACGTTTTTGTATTGAAGTTATTATATATTCATTGCCTACACAGGCCGCACGGCCCAGTCTGACGTTGAATTATAACGACATTTCTATAACGTCGTAGTCCTGTGTTACCTTAGAGTTATATGCCGCATTCACCGTTTGGTCAGAGGGTACAATCGCATACTCCATCAAAATATCCCTTGTACCACTTGAGGATAAGTAAACTCGAACTATGTCTGTTTTTCCTGTTTCCCCCACCGTTTATTTTGTTTCTATCGGTGATTTGCCTCAGTCGACACAATTTTATAACGGCGCGCTGTTCCGTGCGGTTAGTAAACGTCGCTTTTTCAGCTGTTTTTAAAGACATGTTCTTGCCGGAATATCTTTTAAAAGTCCTCTATCTGCTAGTTTCAAAATAGCGTCAAATTACGTATGTAAATGACGTACACCATATAGACTACATCACAATAGAAGATAACGACGTTTTGAAATGTTTTTTAAAAACTATAACTATTCATAAATAAAAACTCAATTACAAACTTTGTACAATTTTTACGCTGAACCGTGCCTACTTTCCGCGACCCATAAAATTTAAGGGTTTTTTTCTATGGAAAACAGTTAAAAACCACTTTAGTTTGATATGTAATTTTATTACAAAGATTTAAATATACAATATGTATATATAAATCCATTTAAAAAGACGAACTTTTGGCAAAACCCTCGTATATACATACGGACATTTTTATCTTGAAAATTGACATGTGTCAAATCAGAATAAAAAATGAACCCAAGTGTAAGTCTTAGAACCAATTTATTTTTGTAAAATATCTGTAAAAAATTACGCAAATATTAATGTTCTCGATCAAAATGTTTTAACTAGTGAAGCTTAAATCCAGAAAAAGTTGTCATGCAATAGGTACCACTATGGTACCCGGTGCCACCATTCCGTCTGACCCACACTCTGTCCCCGGTCTGTAGATGTAAGATAACCAGGTTGGTTCCGGTCTGGTGAATTCTAATGCTACTCCCACTGTCGTACCAAGCTAGAGCCCTGACTTTAGTGGATCCATTCAAAACTATGTCTACCCAGATGTATTTTTGAAGGGCAGACTGAACAGAGATATAGAACACATATGTCCCCGCTGTTGGCGCTGTAAAGATACCAGTACTGGGATTGTAGCCTGTTCCTTCACTGTAGATTACTGTGGGGAACACTAGGGTGTCTCCTGTCCAATCAGAATTACTTGATGATATACCCGCTGTAAACGCATGGTGGCTACTCCTATCTACAATTGGAAAAATAACTAATTGTAGTTTAAAGTGTATATACTGCTTAAAAGACATAAAGTTTATCACATGGTTCTGTGCTTTTAATGAGTAGATATGTCTAAAATAATTAAGAGAAACATATTTGAATATAGAATTGATTAAACAATAACAACTATGTATTCTACATATTTTATTTTAAGCATTCTAATAAGAACACTTTGATTTTTATGAATGAATGCATTACGGAATAGAACATAGCATAGAACATTAAGAACTGTAGAAAAAAGGCCCTGACAAAAATTGGAAACAAATTATTAATGTGTGTGTGCATGTGAAAGGGCATGCGATAACCCATCAGTTTCATTTAAACAAAGAGAAAGTACTTTCTTTGGAGAAATTATTATTTTCAATATTCCATTAAAATAAAAATAAATCAATTGAAAACATGCACGCCTTTCGAGGGGTCAATATTACTCATACGTGTACAAGTTGTTTAGCTACATGTACATAGAAATATATTTAATATATACATGGTTAAGAGAATTTGTCTAATAAGACGGAATATACCGATGAAGAATTAATTTTAGATATTTAAGTAATGTTTGCAGTTATAGAGCATTGCATATGACTGGTAGTAGTAACATGTTATAAACATGTATGTGAAAGATAACTTTACTCTCGTCGGTGTTGTCATTTATGCTGGTATAAAGGACGCTAGTACTGCAGTTTAAAACTAATATTGAATGCAAGCTATTATAACTTATAAGCACGCACTTGTCAGTCGAATAATTACAATTAATAGGGACAAATTCGTCCAAATATTGTTTAAGCCCCTTTTGTTACTAGGCGAATTTAAGAAAGCTCGAATTTACATATTTCCAATTATCTCTCTTTTATCACATCTGTGTCTGCGTTAATTCAGAACAGGGCAAAATTAACTGTTTGCAAGTGTGAAAGAGCAAAAAAAAATAACATTGGGAAAAATAAAGTTATTTACGTTCCCTACGACACAATTGAATTATTTCAATAATTCTATATCAAGCTATGTTTTATGAACATGGAACGTTAACAAACATGTGAAATTAAGATTTGTAAAAAGAGTGACAGACTTTTAATGCTGTAAACGTCGATAAATTTGCGATGTCTTTGTAGAAAGCGTTCATTTGGTTCTATTTTGGGAGACAGAAATACAACAACAAACTGCCATTCACTGTGCATGGTAGTACTTTTTTAAAAACTGCTCGCGCTGAGAAAAAATGTGTTTTAACACCCTTTAACCCCACGTCACCTACAAGGGTTTTTTTAATAGACCATTTATATATTTACAATAATACATGTTACAAGATATTCTTTTGATAAAATATTAATACGAAATTAAATTTGTGGAAGTTAAGACCTCTTAAAGGTTTACGTTTTATCAACATAAATAATATCAATGATTTCGAAGTATCCTTTTGCAGAATTCCATTTTAATTGGTTTATGTTTTCTAACAACACATACTTTTAATACATACTAGGTCATTTAGTTGAAATAAAAATGTAAAGTTCATCTTACCGCAGTTCAATCTGGACAAGTTCATGTTGGCAACTTCCAAAGAGGCCACAGCAGACGATAGTTTAAGCTGCTCATACTCCGACATTTTTAACTGTGTTTTAAGCTTAGTGACTGTTCTATTCAAGATTTCTGAAAAAATGAATTAAACATTTTCTAAAACCAATTCATACAAATATATAAACGATACAAAATGGTTATATATGACAAATAATACATTTTCCTAAAGAATAATGATAAATTAACCAAATATTGTACATAAAACTTTAAAAAACTGTGTTATTGTATAGATAAACCAGTGTTCGAAATTTTTTAAATGTCTGCCCACAGGTTTGTATACTAGGAAAAACCAAATTTAACAAATAAAATATCGTTCCTGCCTACTTCTGTTTAAGATGGAATTCTTATCAAACATGTGCTCTGCTACCATGGAAACAAATAACTAAAAACCATTTACAGCGACTCTTCGGGGTTTTTTTTAATCAAAGCAAGCACATTTCTTTTTTCTTGCGATAAACAACACATGTAAATACCTGTGAAGGTTCCTCTAATTTCCGATTGAGAATCATCTAGATTTTGAATGAGCACTTTGTTATTAGTGAGATTAAGTTCGGTTTGAACGATTTCCGCTTTTAATTCTTCAAATGAATTGTTAAAATACCGTTCAAGTTCTTCGTATTTTTTATCCCTCGATTCATTTTCAGTCTCCGTGCTTTCCTTGAAATCTAACAGCGTGACCGAGAGGTAGCGTACCTCTATTTTGATATCATCAAGGATACTATGAGTTTTGTTAAACATTTCTCGCCTTTTCTCGTCTGAATCCTTCTGGATGACGTTTAATTCGTCGCGCAGAGTACTAAAGTTCTCCTTAACTGATTGTAATTTAGTTTCGAGCTCCATGATTCTGGCCTCATTTATCCTGCTACTGTTCTTTAGTTCGTTATTTTCCTGTTGAAGAGAGTCCACCTGAATCTTTAATGCATCAATCGTCTGCTGTTGTCCGGTAAATCTTGCTTCACTTGCAGCTAGACTTTTCTTTATAAGGGTAACGTCATTAACCAGTGCATGGACATTCTTTACCAAAGCGAGGCGGATGACAGTCTCTTGGTTAATCATTTGTCGTAGGATGTTCAAATCGTTCCATTCCTGGTCTTTGCTCTCCAATAATGTTGAAGTCTTGTTTTCTCCATCAGTAAGGAACGATGAGATTGGTTCTGCATCAGATAAACTTACCAATATCGCTAAAATACAAACCACCCTCATTTTTTCGAACTGTAGAATAAACTGTTTTACACTACTGAATGAGTTATGTATTTATAGTAAAACAGCCCGACCCACATTTGTCTGGCGTGTAAATTTCGTAAGATTTGGGACAATATTTGAAGTATCACGTCCATTGTTATGCAGAGATAAACACCAAAAACTGCTTCATTGGATACAATTAATAATTGTTGTCCTCAAGAAAGCTTTTCCTTTTCATCTCGAAATACATTTTATCTTTCAAAACATACTCACTCTAAAACAACCTAGTGAAATGTTGCCACTAGTGATAACGATTTTTCAAAGTATGTCAAACAATTTTAACATCTTACAATGCCCCCAACCCCGCCACAATTTAATAACATAAGTGGGATATAAATAAAAAGACATTGTGAAATTATAATTAAAAGTGCGGTGGGCAGCCCATCCCCTGCCCCCCCCCCCCCCGCCCCCCCCCCCCCCCCCCCCGATGCTTCGTGCCTAAACTGGCCATTGATGAGAGACATCACTTTTAGAATGTTGGTATCTGGATTTTTTACATTGTACTCACTTTTACTCTACATTTTTGTACTCGACATTATTTAAATAATAACAAAATATTTCCCTGCGACAAGTGACATGTCTTTTAATCGGATACCCATAACAAATTGAAAGCTTTGGGCGTATTTTAATTGAATCGAAATTGTCCAGCAAAGTCCGGGGGCCATGTTCAGGAAAGTATCTTACGATCTATCCTAACAGATGTCATAGGATTAACCGATATATCTTAAGATATCTTATAGTCACTCCAAGACATATACTAGGATCTAAATCGAAGCTATCATAGACATATAAAAAGTTAAGATGTCTAATATCGACTAAATTTTCTTTTTAAAAAGTATTGAAATATCAACAAAATATATTATTATACTTTCATGTTAAATACTGAAATCTGTTTGGTTTAGACGCAGTTAATAATTCGTTCTATTACCCTCAGTGTTAGGAACACCCTTGGCAACGGGTAACACTAAATAAATAGTGCCTGTTTGGGAGGGTAACAGTTGAAATTGACACCCCGAGAAAACCATTGTTAACAGACGCGAAGCGGAGGTTGACAATGGTTTTCGAGGGGTGTCAATTTCAACTGTTATCCTCCCAAACAGGCACTATTTATTTTGTTTACTGAATGTCTTATTTTTTAGAAAATTTTACTGCTTTTATATAGGAATAACGTGAATTCTACAGCGAACCGTACGCGCATAATTTTCGCGCATGTAACATTTTTTAATGTTACCCGTTGCTAAGTGCGTTGCTAACGCTGAGGGTAATAGAACGGATTATGAACTGCGTCTTAACCAATCAGATTTCAGTATTTAACATGAAAGTATAACAATATATGAATAGTGCCTGTTTGGGAGGGTAACTGTTGAAATTGACACACCGAGAAAACCATTGTCAACCGACGCAAAGCATCGAGGGGTGTCAATTTCAACAGTTACCCTCCCAAACAGGCACTATTTATTTTATTATACTAAATGTCTTAATTTTAAAGAAAATTTTACTGCTTTTATACAGAAATAAAGTGGATTCTACGGCGAACCGTACGCGCACAATCTATTAGCATGTAACAATTTGTTGTGTTACTCGTTGCCAAGTGTGTTGCTAACGCTGAGGGTAATATAACTGATTACCAACTGCGTCTAAACCAACCAGATTTCAGTATTTAACTTGAAAGTATAATAAATGTATTTAATTCACAATGACATATTATCAATTTTCGTATTACCATTACAGAGTAATATGGGGGCCCTACTTTTTCCCTTTAATTGCATCACCTATTTTATATATCATTAATCTACATGTATGGTTAGTCACCTTACTAAGAATCGAAACTGAGTTTTAAACTCTTATACATGTAGTTTTCAGATACAAAATAGAACTTATGTATTTCCAGAGTGAGATAGGTTGGGGATGGAAATTCCAAAGTGAAGAAAGGGGGGTCTTCTCTGTGCCATGGAAGCTTTTAGCCCTTTACGTGACGTTGATTTGGTGAAATTGTGCTGGTAAACGTAGACACTGGTGTATATATATACATGTACATGTCTTAATATTTATCACGTGTTCATCATTTTTTATATTGAATCTATTTTTTAGTTTAAAAAAATAGATTATAGAGAGCTATCAATGATATTTTTATCATCATTCTGCCATTACATTAAAATCAGATATATTTCGCCGCAAATTATTAATTTTTAAGCAAAATGCAAATTATAAAAGGCCCTTTCAGATCAAGAAATTTTTAATAAATTTTAAACGGAAAATCGTCGAAAAAGTTGGAAAACGGATATTGTTCACAATATTATGGGAGTCATGCGCGGAAAGGGGGGGGGGGGTGATAAGCACATGTTACTAATTCATTCATTTATTGTTTATGTTACTTTTAAGATCCAAATAAATCTAAAACAGAAAAGTCATGGCATCAATGCTAGATCTTATAATATCTGAATGCACGTTTATCTATAGTATGTGCTTTGCTATATCCCAAAGTACTCTGACATGGTGTAGCTATCGGTTTTCTTCTTCTTTTAAAGATGGCTGTTCACACTGTTGAGTTTTTTTAGGATATGGTAGACGTTGTGAAGTCTTAAAGTTATGATGGATTTAAGAGTTGTTGTAAGTTAGAAATACGTTATGTTTTCAATTACGTTTAGAAACAAACTTCTCGATTTGTCACCACCTAATTTATATAATTATGTTGCGGATTAGAACGCAGCTCAACTTCACTTCCGATGGAAGTCATTGCATATAGGAGTAGAGTTTATGTTGATATACAAAATTTAATGTAATTAAATCATAACCATCTGCATATATCAGTTAAATCAAAACCTTTAATAAACCATGTACAGTAGAAGAAGGAAAACTTCTTGCCATAAAGTTACATTGTTTTGTCGATGCATGCATGTATATACATATAAGTATATACTTTTTTACTTTCGATCAGTCACAGTAATTTGTCCGATTACCAAAATAAATCAATAACACGCTTTGTAACGTAACATAATATCAGAGCATTAAGTCAAAAGCGTGTAACCCCTTTTTAATTCCACACTCTTTGGTGAATCAAATGTCAAAAAGCGATCGATTTTTCGTCGAATTCGCTCGAATTTTTGTAGTTCCATCGCCACCCTTTGTTTCGCTCGAAGTTCGTCTTCGTCAATGAATTCGGTACTGATATGTGAATCGTGTCTCCTGTGGTGAACCCCAGGCAAACTTCTGAGTTGTCTCGAGTTGAATCGAGGAAGCTGCAGTGGCAGGTGCTGGTCGGTCGAAATCGAGGCCCTTCTTGGAGGGGGCAGACTGGTTGATCGAGCTGCTCCTATAGATATCGAATTTCGTTTTTCGATAAAACTGTGCGGCCTAGGATTTGCGGGGTCCTTCTTTTCCAGAGTCGTATAATTTCGCTGAAGGGAGGGTGTGAACTGTAAGCTCTGGGATCGCTCGAATCTAGATGGCATTTTTATTTCCAGGTCGGACTCGAATGTATCCCTTGCTTCAGCTTCTCGGTCGACAGCGGAGTCAATGGATTCTGTCGATCCACCAAGCAAAGGAGCTGATTGGGATTTGTGAAAACTAGAAGGTTCTTTTGTGTCAGATGTCCGACGAATGGGTGGCGAATTTACGTCCAATTCAGGCATCGATTCTCGGCGGCGTTTTTCAAGTTTTCTTTTCAATAGAACACAAGTCCCATCTGTGTATTGATCAATTTCATGGCGATGGTCGTGCATATCTTTAAACATTTTAGACAGAGACATTTTCGGTCTATTCAAGTCGATTTTCTTTTGGAAAGACATGTTCTCTCTCATCTTTTTAACAGTTCGCGCAAGTTTTGTGATTCTGTGCAGGTCTGGCTCTTGGTTATGGTGTTCGATTTCTTCAATCCTATGTAACGGAAAAGCTGGCAACAGTTTTGACTTTTTCTCATCTTTCTTTGACAAAGCCAACAGAATTGACGGGATGACTTCCGACATTCTTCTGTATTCTCCCAACAAGTACGAGTTAACATTATCCGAATCTTTCTCTTCAGTCAGAGATGTGCCTCGGTGTAGCTTTGGTTTTTCTACTGTCCCTAGTTTTCTTTGAGGTAAAAGCAGGCCAGGAAAATCTTGGACAGAAGGCAGGGGTGGCACAGAGTCGACGGGGATTTGTCGTTTTCTGCTTTCCTTCCATTCGTCTCTTACTTTGATCCGCTCTCTCTCTAACTCCATTTCACGCGTGCGCGACCGGATGTGAATATCATTCAGTCTCTCTACTAGAAGTTGGTCTTCCTTGTGATTTACGAGAAGCGATTTTTCTAAATACTTCGGAGGCCGCTTCTTTTTCTTAACTGGATTCGACATTTTTTCTTCCTCAAAATGTCAATACTGGAATTGTTCTACAAAACAGAAATAAATTGTTATCAATCGACAAAATGTAACCGAAGTAAGAATAAATGCTTGGTAATTGTAAAAGAGCAAACAATCGGGTTTTTTTTACTGTTGTAACGTTAACCTATTTCCTATACTAGTCAATCTCCCAACCATGCATAATCAACTACAGCATTCGATGTTTGCAAAGCAGGGTATATAAGTAGATGCACCGAACAATTAATCAGAAGTGGTTTCTTTGGTTTCTCCTTCAGTTTACATCTGACGACTCTCACGTATAAAAACTAGGGGTTATCACAGCCCAATGAACCCTGTTTCTGTGAATTTTGGCTTTCTTTGTCCTCTAATCAGCGTGATTCATAATACATTTAATAAATTGACGAAGCACAAAACAGTTATTCTGGCGCCTGTTTACATACTTTTAATTCTCATTGTTGCAAATGTCTCAAGAAAAAAATGGCCTACTTCATTTTTTGGTACGTGAGTAACGAACGTGATTCTGTTGAAATTTTCCTAAAAAATTCTTCTTTTCTTTTAATATTAGAAATTTTAAATGTCGAAGTGCTTTTTATGAAATAGTATGTATAATTCTATAGCCGCCATAGTATTTGAATGTTATATTGAAATTCTCCTAAAAATTCTACTGTTCTTTTTTTAAAATATTTTTTTAAAATATACAATATTAAGTATAATTCCATTACACAGGGATCATCAGTTTATCAGATAAGAAGCCTGTTTTTTCTCTATATTGAATTCAATAGTTTAAAAACTATTTATTGCCCTTTTTTCTAACATTATTATTCTTCAATACATTGAATTTTTTTAACAAGAAATGCACAAAATGATACGTACGCGCAACGGTCTCCAGTTGTTAATATTCCAACCCAAATTTATAAATATTCCTTGTTACAACTACAATGTCAGACGCGTCATAAACTATCGGATGAATTTGAATGAATCGAGACTAGGTTAATCATTAATATGTACAAGTAAACATTGTAAAAAGTCTATATAGGTGACTTCTGGCCCCAGAGAGTCAATTCGTTTTGAATAAGGTCATCTGTATTTCTTTCAAGTACAAGAAAGTAGCTAACAGGACCAAAGTTATGGACCTTTCGTTCATAAATCTCCCTCGGAATCTGAATTGATTGTTTCGGGGTAAATATTCAGTGACACATATACCTCTTCAAATCTCGTAAGAGGCGAATTATATGTTTGAAATATTACAAATATACTTTGACAAATCGAAAAAGCAAACAGGGGTCGGAGGGAATGATTTAAAGGCATTTCCACGTGCATAAAAGTCAATCTGCGTTTGAATCAACATTTGTCCTAAGAAGAAACTCTAATGGTTTATAGACTTATTTCAACTTTCTTTTAACTTTCAGCTTTTAAAAAGTATTTACAAATGTTTTGTTAGACCGTTTGTATTTTCTAATAAGCTAATATGTACATATTATAAAAATACTTATGTATCCGAAATATTTGAAAGAATAAGAAAAAAAATCAAGTCTACTGAAGGAAAAAAGTGGGACTTAAGTTAAATTAAAAAAAAAATACATTGTACTTGAGTTACCAGAAATTTGAATCAAAATCTTACCGGAAGATGGACTTTTCTTCATTTCATTATTACGGTGATTATCTAATGTTGATCACGATCGAACCTTTTAAAGAAAGAAAGAAAGCACGGGTATATTTTGTTTTCATGTTGAGAAAGTCCTGGCATGCATTTCACACATCAGGCATTTTTAAGTCAACAGAACGTTTTCACTAATGAACACGCTTTATCGTGCAAAAGTGGGCATTCAGCAGAGGTTTGTGGCCCCAAGACAAAGGGCTTCATTGCAAAGTCATTTACCAAAAACGACAGACGGGGAGATTTTCATTTCAAAACCCGACGCTTGTGAAATGAAGATATGCAATTGTATGGCTGCTCTGTTGTTTACCTTGGCAGAGTGATTTTTGTAAATTTTAAATTCCGCCTCCTTTTATCAGCGTTATACAATCAGAGAGATTGTCCGCCATTCACTCTATTTACTTATGTTTACTTCATTCCGTCGGGGAGAGAGTTAAATTCGGATGTGTATTGAATTCAATAATTTAAACCCACCCTTTCATCTTCTTTGGTTTATTGTATTAAACTTTGTTCTGCTTCTAATGAATCTGGTTCATAATCATTGCTCATTATCAGCCGTGATATTGTTCAAACTGAAATATATAGGTCCATCTTTTGGTGTACGTGCAAATATATATATGGATTTTAACATTGTTTTGGGTCAACAAATGTAAAGGAAAGGGTCTTATCGAATAATTTTCTTTGTTTTTATCACGTACACTAATTAAATACAAAAGTCTTTAAAACTCTAATTATTTCCAGAAAGAAAATATGTATTTTTTTCTTGTCACAAAATTAAAGAATTTTCTCTCTGAAGTTAAGATTCTCGAAACCCACAGGTACCTTCGTCTTATACAGCTGAACAAACTACTGTATTTTCTATTCGACGATCACTGTTTTATTTTTAAAAAATTCTACTTCATTGCTACAAAACACACGGTATGAAAAAGATCAATTCTAACGAGAAAAATACGACTTTCTAGATAAAGTTGATGGGAGATTTAAGTAAACATGACAACAAGATCGAAATGACCATATTTGACTTATGATTAGATAACAAGTAGACATGCTGTGTCAAAATTCCACATAATATTACATCGCCATCGTCATCATCATCATCAGCCTATGTACATATACAGTACTGCGGGGTGCATAGATACATTTATTTGAAAATCAATCACATGCTGAGGTTTCTCTACCAGTACATGTCAGATTGGCACAAAAACCTAATAAATTAAAGTTATTGCTTATTTTAGTATGTTCAGGCATACTAAAATAAGCAATTGCAATAACTCTGATTTTATTAGGTTTTTGTGCCAAGCTGCAATGTAATGGTAGAGAAACCTGAACATGTGATTGATTTTCAAATACATGTAAATGTATTTTTCCATCCCGCAGTGTATAGAGTATATGTACATTCAATATAAATTACAATGCAAAACGAATAGCAAGTGGTATTTTTTTTAAATACGCTGTGGGAATTGCGTGACACATACAGAGCGCAAAACCCAACAACGGCATATATATTTCATTTTCATATTCGCGAATGCTATGCATGACCATAATCTTACAAATGCACTCAAAAGCTATTTACATGCAAATATGTTAAGCCAATTTCACAAATAATATAAACAGAAGAATTAAAAACTGACTGGGTTGCCTGGAAGCTTTTTCCTAATATTCTCAAGTTGCGTTTGTTTAATGTTTAATTAACTGTTAGGTTAAACACAAAGATATGTGCCTATACTCAGCTATCCATCAGGGATATGACAACATGTTGCAGCCCATCTGTCGCTCCCATTTTCGCGCCTCTTTTTTCTGATGGCGCATTCTGATGGATCTGATGCGAAGATATGTAATGAGGAGTATATTGACTTCTTCAGCTCTTATAAGTAAAGGCCAATCTACACTGAAGCAATCCATCAATTGCAGTAAGTTGTATAGGTTTAGCTATTGGCCGTCATCGCATTATACGAAAGAAGATTACTTAGTAATTTGATGTCAAACACCAATTATACGAATTAATAATACTAAATTTACATCGAAGAAAAGCATTCTTATAAATTATTTTATAAATGTATTTTATTGATTTCGTGTACTTTCTCCTTTAAAACAGAATTGACTCAAATTACATTTCTTTTTTTTTTTCTTCTTTTTTTACATCTCCAACTTTCAAAAAGGTCATTGGCCTAAAGCACGCTAATTACAATAGAAATTGCTTAATTTTGCAACTGTTAGCAAAACATTTTCTTTAAAAAGGATCTAAATCAACGTGTTTAATTATTACATTTCCGACCAAATTGAAGGATATCAAATCTTTTACCATTATCAAAGTTAAGAATTGATATCAAAGACATCTAAAACTCGCACCAAATAAAATCACTATAATTATTATTGATTATTACAAATAATCAATTATCTACAAATAGAAAGAGGCATCCACAATTACAGCAAACGTCAAGGAGTCTAGCTACATATCTCCTACTCGAGTGGCTAGATTTCATCTGTATATCAAGGACGCATACCAAGTAACCCCCACCCCATCTCTCCCACCCACACCCCGCCCCAACCTCCACACACTTTTTGGGAGTTGATTTTAAATCAACTCTCCTATGCAGTCACGCGGACAAACCGAAAGTGAAACAGTGTTTGGACCTCAGCACAAATCATTGCTCCTGACAAGACTTAGTTCTTGAAAATAATTGATGAATTCGATGTAATGTATGCTTAAACATTGTTTTTCAAGGAAACTTATTTACAAATACCTTAAAAATAGTCAGATTTTGAATGGGACGAACAATTTAAATATTTTTTGTAGTCGTATGTATTCCTACGCCAGAGTTCAATATAGTCTCGTTCAACTCGACGCTCGGCTGTCTCCGTAAACCCTTGTCGGAGATTTACGGTGTCAGCCGAGCGTTTGCAATTGGTTGAACGAGACTAGAGTTCAATATTGCTTGGATCCATACAATTTTCAAGAAATATTTCTACCACTGATACATAGTTTGATTGAATTAATTTTATCTTTAAATATTATTAAACATGATTCATATGAAGGTTTCTCGACATTCTAGTCGAAAAAGTTCAAAAATTCATATTATAAAAATATGCGTAATTCAAATTAGAAATACGTAAACATGTACTTGTCATGCAAAATAACAGATCATTGATTTTAAAATAAATAAACATCGACAAAATCAACTCCCGCCAGTTCTTCAGTACTTTGATTAACTTTAAAAAGCAGCTCAAAGCTTCATAAACATTGATCTGATAATTATGTATAAAGTAATATCTGCATGCCTTTAATGGATGCGCCTGTGTTTGTCAACAAAAGATTTTATTTGGTTGACCACAGCTGGGTGATTCCAATCATCGGGATCTAAGCTCACATTACAGCCCCATGAATAGACACAACCCAGCTGATGTACCGAATCAATAACACCAAAGTTTTGTTTTTGTTCAAGAAAAAGAGGGAATATCACTATAGAAAGGAGAAAATGATTGCTTGGAGATCGACTCTGTCCGTGTATGGTTGTTGTGTGGGATGCAGCGAGGAAGCAATGAGGACGCAGAATGGTGAGCCGAGAAAGATATATATTTCATATTAAGTGTTGGGGGGGGGGGGGGGGGGGGACTATTTTTGCTATGCTCTATTTTCGGCAATCACTAAATCATTGCAAATTTTGCGCATTTTACTTCTAATTCCTTTTTAGCAATTACCTGGATTTAGACACATTTACGTAACTTCTGTAATAAAAAAAAACTAAAATGATGCTTTAATCATTTACATGTAATTCTTTAAGAGAAAATTTTATGAAGAAAATCAATGTTTTTCATTACCCATTATAAATATCTACATGTATGATAAATTCTTGGTTTTATTGAGCAATAGATTATTCGTTCAATTAAAACAACCATAAAAGGTACATGTTGTACCGTCATAGTAAATTGTAAAATTTTAGACACGTTAACTTCAAGACGCTTATATTCAATATGAAAAGTGATTCTGGACTTAACTTTTAAGACCAGTTGAGCTGACGGCACTGGTGGGCTTTTGTGACCATTTGTTCGTCTATAGTGATCGTTATCGTTGTCTGCGGCGATAAACTTTCACATTTTTAATCTCTTCTCTGGAACCGTTTAGACCTCTATTAATCAAAATTTGCAAAGATCACACTAAGGTGAAGAACTATCCGAGTTTGTTTAATATACAAGGAACAACGCTAAACCCCCTCCCCCCCCCCCCCCCCCCCCTCATCCCCCAAAAGTGATTTTTTTTTATCTGCAATAATTATTATTTACATTTTCCAGTGTCTTTGTCGGTGGTAGCATTAATAATCGATTTTGTAATGTATAGTCTAATAGTCAAATTTTATAAATATAAGTAATAATGGATCATGCTTTGAATATTATGAGGTGATAAAATACGATCGGGCGTGACTGAATATATCATAAAGTCCTGCGGAATCTGATTACCCACGACCTATTTGATCTACTCATGATACTCAAAAAGTGATTCCTTATTCTTTAAATAAAGACGATTCTATTTTGTTTAAAAAAGGAACTCAGTATAAGCGCCATAGGGCCAAAATAACAACCAGAAGTTGAATGTAAAAAAAAAAATAGATATAAAAAAAAGGGGGGGGGGTACATGTTACCCGGGTGAGCAATGTGATCCATGGGCCTGTTATTTAAACTTGATTGCCTCGTTTGTACTACCTCATTTTTGAAAAGGGATTATATCTTATAGAACATCTGGGATAAATTACGGATACTTTCAATTCAATGGAATAGAAAAAATTGAAGCAGAGCGGAACAATAACTCAATAGTTATATAATAATAGTTAAAAAGCAAAGAAATGTATAAAAAAGAATTCAAGAAAGGTCCATCATAATGTTTAAAATGCTTCGGATATGATGATGTACCATGTACTAAGTGTGATTGCGCTCTTGTTGGTTAATTGCTCGACTTACTTGTGGGATACTATTGTTGAGATCATTAGTCTATATATAAACAATTTTACCGCAATGCTCACAACTGTTTATGTTTTAATATTTAGATAAATGCAACTTGTTGAAGTAATCTACATAATCTTAAAGGGTGTAGAATGTATTCAAACACATAAAACTAAGGACGGATTTAAAACTTTTTATTAAAATTTCCACAAAAAACAACAACAAAATACGGCAACTCCATGGCCAACATTCTAACGATTCCCTTCTTGTCCTACCCATAATTTTATGCACAACCTATTTTATAATCTATCTGTTGTCTTTATAGCAGTTTTATCAAACAATATTCCCGTGTATGTTGTTATTTAATTTTTAGTACCGTTATAAAACAATAAAGAAATGTTTTGTCGGCCATTTTGGTTTCTGGCACATTTCTATCCAGAGTTACCGTTCCCGCCTTGCTCCAGTTATATTGTGCGTTATCAATATAAAAGTCTTTATACATGAATTTCCATATTTACAATGTACCATATGCATTCTTGTGAGAGCATATAGTAATTACAGTTAATTTTATGGGGAGATAAGTTGTTTAGCATTCTTATGTAAAAGATGTTTTGTATCTGTTTTCTGTTTTCAGCCCGTGAAGTTTTCCGTTAAGGTGGCACTAATTGCAGTGGGTCTCACGCTGTTCATTGTTGATTTAATTCTTATCAAGAGTGAGCATAACCCGTTTGTTTTCATTATTTAGTATTTTCAAAATTACAAATTTATTAATATCATTTTTATAAATAGTTTTGATGTGTTTCAATAGAAACAAATATCAATAAGTTCTCTCAAAAAGAAGTGAGTTATGACATATGCGGGAAGTTCAGTGGATGAGTTCAACTTTTAGACTGGCCCACTTGTTTTATAGATATAAATATGATGTGGATGTGTGGCTAAATTGTTTTATGTTAACTTTCAATATACATGTACATGTATATGTTATAATGTATATGATTATAATATCTCCTCATCAATTGAATTCATGTGGAGTGGCACAGGGTGGTTAAAATTTCGCAAATCATCATTTTTTTTATGGATTGGGGTTCTATATTTTCTTGGATTCGCTGTATATACATGTACTACTGGTGTATATACTTAAGACGCCTTTCGTAATTTATTGGAAATGTTTATCATTGCGCCCGCAAAATCGATGGAAAGTTTGCTACCACAAATAATTATTATTCTAGCTGCAGGTCTGTAGCTCCCGGTCTGAAGAAAATCGGATGGACGACCAGGGAGCTACAGTGCCTCCCATAGTAAAAATTGCCCTAGTTTTGGGCTGATTAATCTTATTTCCGAACACATTCTTATAACTAATGATTTCAAAAAAAAAAATACTTGGACATTTTACTACAGACATTATCACTTTTCTTGCCTCTGATTACCGTCTTCCTTGGAATACGGTATAAAGAGTTGAAATAATTTACAGTCTCCGGGTTGTGCACTTCCTCTCCTTTGTAATTGGTAGAAAATACATGATGTGAAAATTTATATTTATTTCATTGGTTGAAATAGTTTTCGGCACAAGGGAGGTAATTTTCTGATGATCTTTTTCACGTACGACTTAACAAATTTCGTAGATTTCAAATCTTAAAAAGTGAGAAAACGAAAATACAATACAAATTGCTATGAATGAAATTCGGTCTTTGATTTTCAGGTCCAACTGGTTGAAAGCATTATTCTATAATATCTATTGAAACTGTTTGCTTTTTATTTAAATACAAAAATGTAAAAAAAAAAATTGATGCGGTATGGCTAATATCGGTTAAGTTGTTTGCACCTTAGATTTGTAAAACTACATGTAATATTTGTTAAAGAAAATGCTGAATGCAGCGATATAACTTTGATTTTATCAAAATAATACGAGTCCACGACCCTTTTTAAGACCTCTCTCACCCCACTATAATCGATATCAACTAAGAAGCTCGGGTACGCATTTCTCAATTTTAGACACGCAGGTTTTAAAGACACATAATGACATAAAATGTTCCACACGCCATGGTATGTAGAGGAAGGTGACATTTATGTAAAAAGATAAACTTGTATTCTTTTAAACTCCATCACTAGCCCCGTAAAGTGAAGTGACGCAGTTTGTTTACATTTCAAAATGGCGACTCTCGAGCTCGATGTGAATTTAACATACTTCGATTTCCGATGTCGGTAGTGCGTTTAATTTAAGGGAAAGTTTGAGGCAAGTAGAGTAACGATATCAACAGTAAATTGAATGAAGAATTAATTTTATCCACAAAATATGTTCGAAAATAGGGTAAATCAGTCCAAAACTAGCGCATTTTTTGTGCGCCGTAAATTACAGATTTTTACTATGTGAGGCACTGTAGCTCCCAGGTCGTCCATCCGAATTTTTTCAGACCGGGGACTACAGAACTGCAGCTATTATTATTTCACAATGATTGTGATTAAATAAGTAAATTAGAACTTGCAATAAATGTGCTGAACCTATCACAAGACTTACAATGTATTATAATAATATCAATGTATTGTTCCTGCTTTAAAAATGAATAATAAAGAAACAAAAATTACAAAAACAAAAAGTATTATCATTCTTTTCTTGAAAGGCTTGTCCATTGCTCAGCACCTTTTGGAAAAATCAGTTAAAACTGAAAACTCCATTAACTCCAAGACAGCGCACCAGCTCCAGTCTCCATCAGCAAACTCCGAGATCCGCCCGATTATTATTCTGTCCACCTTCAGGTCTGGCTCCACACTCACTGGGGACATACTTCAGCAGGCCCAGGACTCGTTCTACCTGTACGAGCCTCTGAACCCCCTCAACTACTTGATGTACGGTGTGCAGAACGCCACCAGACTACAGTTGGTAAACGGTTCGACACGGTAAGCCATGTAATGACTGTGATGGTCTATACAGCATTGATATACATGTATATAAAACTGTTTACTTTATCATGATGTCGTTGCGTAAATCTATTGATTTATCTGCTCGTAATCATAATAATAATGAAATTGCATTTTTTTAAGCGCATATCACGTTCATAATTGTTTTAAACGTTGGTTATGCACGATTTTCCTATACAGTTGCATTTAAAGGGTTAGCGTCTCGAGAATCGTTATTTTTTTGGCAAATGCTGGACAGATTTGTTTCATCAGGAGTTTTGAAAGTGTCATATACTTAGCTTAAGTGGCACGTGGTATTTTTGTAACAACTCGATCCTATTTGTTTTATTTTAATAGGAAAACCCATTACTTGGATTGCTATGAAATTATTGTTATTGACAAAGACATTTGTAAAAAGTCTGCAAAAGGTTTAAAGAATGGATATTAGGCTTCTCATCAAAATTCGTTTGACTGTCAGTTGTGAAAACTATAAAAAACGAAGTGTATTTTCAAACACTACCTATATGAACCATTGTGCCCAGATTTATCGTATCGATTTCTGCCAGAGCATGCATGACTTTTATCATACGCAGATTTAGGTGGGGACCCCGACCCTTTCCCCCTCTGGAAATTTCAAATTTGTAAAATGTGTATAGTAAAATTACTGAAAATAGGTCTTGGACCACCCCCCTGCAAACATAGATATCCTAGATATCCCTCGGGCCTCCACCTGGAAAAAAATTCTGGATCCGCGCATGTTTATGTTAGCATTTAGTAAGAAAAAAGTCAGTTTGTCGGTATTAAGATTCCTACCGAATTCTGAATTCAAATCATTGATCATTGTGAGAGATACTAGAGAATAGATAAATCATTAGTCTTCTGCGACTTCATTCCTTCCTGATCTTACATCCGGTCTTGTCTCTGTATGACATCATTATAGTTGATAAAATCATGCATTCCTATTCATTACAGAAACAGTCGTGACATTTTGAAATATAATGAGAGACGTTGAAACATTGTGTGTAAATAATATGCATAGTGCAACGAAATAGGTTTTCGAGTGCTGTAATTATAAAGTAGTAGGTCTGTTTTGTTAACTAAAAATACTAACAGTGAACTGGAGCCTTTTTCGAGTTGATAAAATTATAAGCATTTAAGATATCAAGCTTCAAATATTTTCTTTTAACTGAATAACAGGTTAAGCGTAGATCGATGAACAAAAACTTATTTTCACTTTAAATACTTTCTGTGATCAATTTAAATAAGGAATAAGGAATCATTCTTTGAGTATTATGAGGTGATAATTTCGGTCGGGGCGTGATCAAATCCAATAAAGACCGAAGGGCTTTATGATAGATTTGATCGCGCCCCGACCGAAATTATCACCTCATAATATTCAAAGAATGATTCCTTATTACTTATATTTGTATAATTTTAGGCCATCATACGATTAAATATTTAAATATAACTAAACAAACCCCGCTGGCGCCTCAATTCGACGTCATTTGTATTGTGAGTTATGTTCTCCTTCGTTTCACTCATCCGAACATAAAGTATTTCTATTCTAAGTATTTTATAAATAACAACAACACATGTGTTAGAGTGAGTGAGCTATCAACCAGTTTATTCGCCGTAATATACAATCAGCACGCGACTTTAATAGCGATGAACTGGAATTAGGCCCGATAATTGTATATTTCCAAATATATATCTACAAAATACAATGTAAATTTTATATATAAATACATATCGAGTATACTTCATCATACGCACATGTTCCTATAAACAAAACATCGTGTTCGAAAGGGTTGATTGCTCTTCTATGACCTGTCTATACCTGATCGGTTCTATATATACTACAGCCAAACAAGTACTTGTATAACTGCGCTAAAAGAAGTAGTCCGTAAAAAATACAGCTTACAGAAATTTATTTATATAGTACAAAATCGATACGTGGTGTTGTCACAGGCAAAGACACTGGATAATGTAAATATATATAGATATCTGACATAGTATAATTTATATAGAATGGTTCTGTTTACATTTCTTATTGCTTGTATTCATTTGTCATCCTGGCAAACGAGGATGAACGGTCACGTGGTCAATTTTCTGGCTTCATGGTACATGCAGCCTATTTTCAATGCATTTTCAGTCAAGGGTGTTCAAGTAAGTCATTATGTCACGTGATAGGATATTGGATATGTGATTTTAGTTTGTGATGTTACCTGTAGCAACAGAGTTTAGTACATTTAATTATGTTACTTTTAAGACTACAGATTGCATACAGAGAAGAGAAAATGCCTTAGTACATGTATTACTAGAAAGAAGATGTGTTCACTTTTTAAATGTTAAACTTCTCTATCAATTTTATAGATCCGTGGGGGCTTACGACTTCAATAAAATGTCCGTCAACATCCTGACATCTCTGATCACGTGTGACTTCTGGAGCCTCGATATCGACACAGCGTCCCATGGATTTCTCTTCTACAGTCGCAGAAGCATACCTTACATTACCTGTGTTAACTTAACCAAACGCAGGACCACGCTTCTGGATGCCGTTAGAAAATGTATGCCTATTTGGAAGGAAAATTGTGAAAATTCTACGTTCAGAATTTTCAAAGTTGTGCGTTTGTCAATGGATTGGATGGAAATATTGCTCAAGAAATTCCCCCGATTAATGGTGGTCCATTTAGTCAGAGATCCACGAGCTATTCAAGTATCCAGAGGTCACTATACTTTATTTAAAGATAACATCAAAATTAATATTCTAACACACTGATTAAAGAAATAAGCAAACAATATTAAAGAGACAGTACAGCTGAAAACACATGTCTGAAGAACTTCAGATTTACCTATTGTATAGTTAGGAAATAAGAAATAATGTTTTTTGTAAAAGTTGAAATACATGAAAACCCCTTACACATACTTAATTAACGTAATTATGAGCTTCCGGAAATTCAAGGGTCGTACAAACCTGAATAATCTTATATCGTTTATTTGTACCACGTGGACTTTGATTGACAGTAATTGACACGTGCTGAAAACTACAAGATCTTCGTCCTACTACGGTCATCATGAAAAACGAGGTTAAAGCGATTCTCTAATTGAAACACATTCTTACTTACTCGATAATTCATAAATGGTTTACCAAAGTGATTCATTTTAAAATGAATAGACATAAATGTGTCAAATAACCCCTCAAGGGGCCTCATTTATAAAAATAGATTTAGGTTGTAGCAACTCCTATGATAAACACGAAATATACATGCTTACCAAATAATAATTGTGGTTATTTTAAAAACTTTGAACAGTTATTACCTATGAGAAGTAGAAAAGACATATTTTTATCAACAAACCTGTCCAGGAGATTCTTCGCGAGCCCTGCATGTGTTTTGTTTACAGTAAATACGCATGCGTGATAGTATAAAAGGCTGAACCCCGAACACGTTGCGATGTATTTATGTGATAGGTTATACGTAATTATTAATTTTAATGAAATAATTAGATTTATTGCATGAAGAACTTTGTAATTTTCTGAAAGTTTATATATTCATGAGTAGTACAAAAATACCGAACCCGATCGGAAAATTTTTTCAAGTCGGTTTTTTGATAAGATGCGCTGTACTGTCTCTTTAAACAGCTTCAAATTAGGCTCAAAGAAAGATAACTCTAAAAAAAAAATGAAGTTTTAAACCATCGTTTATTTTTTTTTCAGATAAACTCGGTGATAACATGTTTGAAAACCTACGCCATGGTTTCACAAAATTGTGTAATCGCTTGGCATGGAATCTCTACTTTGAAACCAGACTCAATAAAACATATGGCAGAATTTTCCGATTATATTACGAAACGTTGGCGCTTCATCCTTTCAAGACGTCAAAATGGCTGTATAACTCGTTAGGACTTACTTATACGTCAGAAGTCAATGCGCATGTGCATCATTTAACTAGAGCAGGGGTACCAGATGATTGTCCCACTTGTGCAGTAAGAGCTAATTCTTCTGCGCATGTGCATTCTTGGAAAAAAATATTTAATAGAACTCATTTAGACGAGATTAAAGAGGTGTGTGGCTCTTATATGAAGGATCTCGGTTACACGTGAAAAACGTTTTTATTTGAGGATTATCCACGCACATTGTTTTATCGATAAATGTCGAATTGGATTGCACTATATGATTATAAGTAGCCCCCAAAAAGTTAGTAATTTTTTTTTATACTTTCATGTTAAATACTGAAATCTGATTGGTTTAGACGCAGTTCATAATCTGTTCTATTACCCTCAGCGTTAGCAACGCACTTAGCAACAGGTAACATTACGAATTGTTACATGCGCGAAAATCATGCGCGTACGGTTCGCCTTAGAATTCACGTTATTCCTATCTAAAAGCAGTGATGTTTTCTTTAAAATTAAGACATTCAGTATAACAAAATAAATTGTGCCTGGTTGGGAGGATAACAGTTGAAATTGATACCCCTCGAAAACCATTGTTAACCTCCGCTTCGCGTCGGTTGACAATGGTTTTCTCGGGGTGTCAATTTCAACTGTTACTCTCCCAAACAGGCACTATTTATATAATGTTTTGGTAATACACGACGCAAAGGTTGTATTTCGTCATCAATTTCTACATACATTCAAGGTCGCCTGTAAAATCAAATTTTGCTGTAAAACAACATCTTGCTGTGGTTTTACATTGATTTTATATTTATTGGCAAAAATGTTGCTAGCGAACTAGAAGTTGATTATCATGTTTTCAAGGATGTGTATGGTAAGTTAATTATTTCGCGGCAGCTATAAATAATAAAGGAATGAATTCGTATCATTTTCTGAGTAGAGTGGTTTGTTCGTGGTTTCGACCATTGAGCTTTGTTCATAGTTGTAATAAGTTGTTAAGACGCAGTTGTTAATCCGCTCTATTACCCTCAGCATAGCAACACACTTGGCAACGGGTAACACAACGAATTGTTACATGTGCGTAAACGATGCGCGTACAGTTCACCGTATAATTAAAGTCATTCCTATAGAAAAGCAGTTAAGTTTTCTTTAAAATTATAAAATTCAGTATAATGAAATAAATAGTGCCTGTTTGGGAGGATAACAGTTGAAATCGACGCCCCACGAAAACCATTGTCAACCGACGCGCAGCGGAGGTTGACAATGGTTTTCTCGGGGTGTCGATTGCAAATGTTACCCTCCCAAACAGGCACTATTTATATAATGTTTTGAGTGACCTTGCAATGTATGATACACCGACAATTTAAAACATATATAATTTGTGTAATGATATTAAAATCTTTTATAAAAGTATTATGTTTTAATTTTGATGTATCGACAAAAGCTTTTTACAAATTCATGCTACGGGATTTGAAGTGGAACATAAACTTTAACATATACTCAGTTCTGGAGGTTAGGGATAGTTATTATCTTTACATCCACTGAATATCTTTACACCCACGAAGTCTTTTCTCTCACATGCGTTCATACGGCTATAGACAATATGGAATCACGATCTTACATGTATCGCTTCATGAGTCCGCGTAACCGTACATGTATAACTTTAGCTAATAAAAAGCACGGAATTAACATGCAGAGTAAATAAGACAGACTTCCCAAATACGTGTAATTTAATATCTTGCCCAAATATGGTTCCAAGCATTGGCTCTTCCGTCCTACACAAGTCAGTAGCAGATTATATTTTTCTCTAATGATCGCTACCTTCATAGTTGTACATAAACAAAGAAAACATGCACTTCCTGAATACCGTAAAGTTAAAGTTTAGCAACGAATCTATAGGTCTTGGTCAGAATTTGACTTTTTTCAATCGGGAATTCAATTCGTTGAGCCTGTCAAAAACTGCAGATAGATCCCTGACTGTATATTTGAAGCTTTTTTGTTTGTTTGCTTTTGTATTGTTTTTTTTTTTGGGGGGGGGGGTCGTTTTTGTTTTGTTTTGTTTTTATAGATAATAAGTTTGATATTTTAATAATGCAACTTTGAGAACAAAATTAAATAATAATTATATTGTATTTACAAAAAGGGTTACATCGACACACAGTAGTAACAATCAGGTCTTTGCACGTATTTGATTTGCAGACTTGATGTGAAAAATTATGTATTTACAGTAGTAAAATTTTTCATAAATTTCCTCAATTGGGAAACTTTTGAATACATGAATATTGATTTCTGTGTTACCTGGCTCAAGAAAATTCTTCTCAGAACTATCTAATTTCACGTTACGTTAATTTAGGAATTAACATCAAAGTAAACTTCAGACAAATATCCTTTTGCGTTGTAAATTATACTATTTCATATGCGTTCGGTACATGTATATACACTGGGGGAACTGCTGAAAATCGAAGACCTACCAGATTTGAAAGTAAGTTTGAACATCATAGAGTGGGCCGGATCAATGCATGTTATGTACATTATACGTTTCGTTTTGCTTGGGTAGTTAAAAGTTCGGGGTGAGATGTACAGGTAAATATATCACATATGTAAGATTGCCTTTGTCATCAGAAAATTCCATTTATTAACTTGTCTTTTTTTTTTCAAGTGACCCCGGCCGTTTAATTAAATATGTTTAATATATCAATCGTTTTGTATGTGTCTATGAGCTGTATTGCTACTGACTAATAAACATTACAATGTTCGAATTTTTTTTTATGTGGTAATTCACATCTGGTGTTTGTTCCATCAGAGACAAAAATACATGTAACATTTGGTTCCATAAATGATCATAATTAAACCATCAACTCTCAGTTGCATCTATTCATAGGCATATTACGGACTCTTCATTATACACATGTATATCTACATATCAGTATGTTGCATCAAGACGTGTAAATAATCTGTACGGCAGAATCAAAAGCATCCGAGATTATGATGCCTTGGATAATATAGAGAGACAGATGAGCAAAAGATCGCAGTAAGCAGGATTTTTTCTGTGCCGTTCTTTGCCTCTAAGGCTACTAATCTTATGCTATTAAAATAATTATTTTGCATTTGTGGTTGTATAATGATGAGACTTGCGGAACGACTCCATCCTTTTATATTGTGATCCACTGCTCGATGTTCGAAGGGCCCGGGATTATTTATTGATTTATAAGTCCCTTACCGGTGGAACTCGGGGGGGGGGGATTTGCCGGCTATAGTCCTTTTCGCATCCTCTGTCCCCACTGCGTTTTCCAGACATGTTTTCGTGTGTTGGTTAAGCAACTTTCTATGTAGCTTCATAATGATGCCTTTCAAATGAAGTTTGACTTTCGTTGCTCTTAATGAACATTTACAGGTACACGTACTTACATTATTCTTTAAATGGGACTCTGATTACGATCGGGTTAGTGCTGCACTCATGAACAATCAGTCTTCCAATAAAGGAAGGTGAGCAAAGATAAGAGGAACTTGGTCGTGCAGGTCCTACTGTACCAGTCCATCCAACACAGAAATCATCAGTCATGTTACTTAAAAAAAATTATTGCATTGACCTTTCTCTCTCTCCAGACCTATATATTTAGCACATAACCAATACTTGTTTTAAAATGGAGATAGAAGGCATGCATTGCTTATGCAATACTCTCATGATGCATGCTTGTTTCATCATACTTTTTTTATGACTATTTTTAAGACAAGATTATTTTATAATACATTAGTATAACAATTAATTAACATCCCTTTAATCCTACTAATACATAAGAGAGAGAGAGAGAGAGAGAGAGAGAGAGAGAGAGAGAGAGAGAACACGACGTGTCTGGTATATGCATAATTGTTATCTTGGAATCCATTAACACTGAAATCAATGCATGCTGGGGTTAATACCTTCATTTGTCTGTAAACTTATCTGTTACATAAACTTGAAGACAATAATGAACCCGGAATAGCTTGATAATAGACGTGCATGAGGCATCGTATACACGCCTGCAATTTGCATTTACGCGTCACGATATTAAAACCTCTAGCAGTGACAAAGGATCTAAAAACCTTTTTTTGTTCAGGAATAAGAAACCTTGTAATAGACCCGGTGTGTCACGATACGCAGTTCTTTTCATCATACTCTTGTTGAGGTTTAAAATACAGAAAAAAAATCCTGGAATCTTTTTTCAGTTCAGGGCGTTTTTGCAGGCTGCAGAGCTGATTGGAATTATGGAGTTTAACTGTTACATGCAATGCATTCGCTCGTTAAATCTTAAAATCTAATAGTTAGTCTCTCTCTCTCTCTCTCTCTCTCTCTCTCTCTCTCTCTCTCTCTCTCTCTCTCTCTCTCTCTCTCTCTCTCTCTCTCTCTCTCAATAGTTGACGTTGTGCATGGGTAAATGGAATGAATCAAAATAAGAAGACCTATTGTTTGGACGAAGAACATGTATGTGAACGTTAGACTCGGTGATTTTTTTTTTACCAAAACATGTCAGCAAACAAAGTCAAATAAAGCTCTAAATAATGACGTGTGTGTTTTTGAATGCAGCTTAAAAAAAAAAAAGAAACCCAACATATCAGAGAAATATCGCAAAGCAAAAGCTGGGATTAGTGAGGAAAATTGCTCTAGTGTTCCTTTAAAGCGATTGAAGAAACTTAACAAGTTTCGTTTTGGTTTAATCCTACATGGGAAATGAGAAAGCTTTGTATGTTCAGATTATAGTGCTGATCACGAAAGAGTCCTGACAATTTTGGATCCTTTTTCCGTGCATTTTTCAATTTTTTTTTTAATTTGCATAATTAAAACCGTTTTGATAACTATTAAAAGGAATAATAGCTCAACCTTATCTACATAAATTTGCTACAAATAAATATGCGGTTGTGGTTTTTTTTTATATATTTATTATCAATATTAATATTTGGTCTGACATTTGCATGCCCATCACCATAAAGTAAGGTGTATATAAACGGGAAATATTAATAAAGTGGCGTCGGAAGCAAATTGAAAGAGGGCGGGGGGGGGGGGGGGGGGGTAGACTTATCAGAAATCTTGACAAGCAAAAAAGAAAGAAAAAGAAAAAAGGTTCCGACGCCTAAGGAATACCGGGGTATGATATTAACAACTTCTCTTAACGAAAAGAAAGGGAAGATAACTCTAATATTCTAATATAAACGAGGTAAGTGAATGTTGAAAGTGTACAACTTTGAAATTTTTGGACACGGTCCCTACATACATGCATGTACATGTATATTATCAGAATCCACAAAACCAGGGGAGTACACGGCCATGGTATCGTTTAACCTACATGTACGCCCATCCGTATAGAGAATCCAGACACCCCCCCCCCAACCCATCCCCAGCCTTCGCCCGGTCCAAATGCAGTCTTCCGCAACATTCTTAAAATTGTACATCGTTTCAAGAAATGTTAAAGTTCTTATAGAAGTTTTTAGTAAACCACGCTACAAAAATCTTAAGTGATGAACTTTCTAATATTAATAAAGTGGAATTATTATCAACACTTTGTACGATTATTAATACATATAACACCTATGTACATGTACATGTAATATCATCACAGTGCGACGAACATTCATAACATAATACTTATGTTTGGTGTACATAAATACTAGTATACTCTCATAAAACTTATGAATGAATCTGGTCTACTTTTTAAAAAATCCATTCATACTGTTTTTTTTCTTTAAGCAACTTGAATTGATTTTTCATTTCAAACCTAGAAAATTGCACTTTAAAAGTTACATATAATTTTGTTCACTATAATAAAGTATTTCTTTTTATGAAATGCAAATGATTTTTCCCGTTTCGATTTGGTCAACGTTCATGATTTTAATGCCAAGATTTGTATGAAGATGTACACGTGAAAGTAAATGTACATTGTACCATGCACGGATCCAGATTTTTTTTTCAGGGGAGTCGAGGAATGATTGTGTTTTCAAGGGGGGGGGTCCGAGGCCTATTTTCGGGAATTTCACTACGTGAATTTAATAAATTAGAATTTTCCGGAGGGGGGGGGGGCAGTTTGAGACTTATTTATCCTAGAATACAATGTCTGGTTTTTTTTTGGTAACCTCCCTGATCATTTGTTTAATTCTGTGTTGTGTTTTTTCTTTTTCAAAATCGGTTTATTATAAATGCAATTCAAATCAATGTATTGGATTCTCCAATGAAAACGATAAAAAATTCTAAATACAACGATTACATCAAAAAACGAATAACATTTTTTATGCAATATTGTTGTTCTAAAAAGCTTAAAAGGGCTATTTTTATGTCGAAATTGATCAAATACATGTACTTGTGCTTATATATTTGTGTCCTGTTATTATTTTTAACGGTAAATTCATTTAATATTTTTAAGTACTTTTTTTTTAAATATCCGATGCATATGTTTATATTATTTTCTATGAACATATAAAACATGACTGTGATAAACAAAAATGATTTTTACTGCACAGCGCTATTAATAAAAGAAGATGCATGAGAAACAAAACCAACATATTTTAATAAAATATTCTATTAGACAGTATATATTTGACTAAAAACTTTTTAGAAATAATGTTTTGATCTGTATTCAGTTTGAACCGATCAAAATATGGACAGCTATAAAAAAGTGTACACGGCTACACGCACATCTACAATATTATATTTGTGGCCTTTATAAGTTCTCTCTCTCTCTCTCTAAATAAAAAGAAAGAAGAAATGTGAAGGAATAATCCAAAAAGTGGGTAAAAGAAAGAAGTGCATACATCTACAAAACTTAAAAGAGGGAAAGATATACGGTGTAAAAATCCAATATAAACTGATATTAACCCGGGACTCGACTCATCTCCCGAAGAAGCGCCCATTTCTCTTGTCACTTATAGACCCGATAACGTCTTCTGAACAGGTAGAATCTACTAAAAACCCCGCCCACGCAGTGGAATGTCAAGTTTCCCGGCATTCGTGTGGCTCTAATGGCGATTGACAGACTGGAAAAGTAACATAGGCAAGCCAGGTAGGGCAGCGAGGGAAACTCTGTGTATCTCTCGTGTGTGTTTGTTTGTTTGTTTGTTGTGTTTGTGTATTGTTTGAGAGCGCGCCAGTGTTTTGATCGTAACTTTTGGAATAGCGGAAATGATATTGATATGAGGTAAGAGAGCGTGTAACAGCATTATTGATCGATCGCTTTTGTGTACGACCACTGTGTGGTCAACAGAACATTAACACACGATCTGTTTGATTTTCTGTCACACGTGTTAAATCAGTTTTTCCCCTGATATACGACAACAGATCACCTCAAAACAGTGTGTTTGTCGTATGTACACATTCCACATTTCCTCTGTTGTTTTGGGAAGTGGAACTTGCCGTTATAAAATAGGAAACGGATGTTTAGGCATACGTTATTTTGATTTAAAAGTTTAACTGATAAGAAACGATATAAAATTGCAGTCTTATTACGACGTCACGACGATTCGTTCTGATTCTGTGCTCGATTTATATATTGCTTTAATTCACACATTATGTTAAAGCTATGTCTATATAATATATACATCCGTATAAAACCTGCATTTGTAAATCCATAGCCCAGAGATTTGATGAATCAGTTTCGATGACCCACTTTAAAGCATTGAAAGTGCTGAGTTTATTTACACTGCACAAGTACCTGTTTATGGTGGGAAGGCATTTAAAAATGGGAAACCGTGTTTACAATTCTCATTCAAGATTCCCATTTTCCTGCTCATAATGAAGTAAGTTCATCAAATTCATTATTTTTTTTTTGAGTCATCACATTTTATATGAATGCATGTTAAAACTTTATCAATTTAGAATTCATAGTTAACTATAGATTAAGATATGGATTTACCTATGTCCAATGATTTTATTTTATGCCTGTATTTTGAATCGAAATCAGTTAATAAAAGTACATTTTTATAAATCTTCTTACCCCCATCTCCCAAAATTAAAGGGGAAAAATAAAATCTTTGGAAGACTACCTGAAGTGAAACCAAAATTCCCCAGCATTGTTATTATCAGATTTGGAAATAAAGTAAACCGTTTGCATGTGTAAAATAATTTTTTTTTTATCCTTTTACTTCAGTTCTTAACAAGAAAGGTCATGAGTTAAATAGATTTTTTTTTTCGTTTCTTAACAAGTTGCCAATAATGCTTTATGTCAGCAAGATTTTATTGTTGGCAAACATTGTATATGTTGGTGCTGGTTGAAAAAAAAAAAGTTTCGTTTCGGTGAATCATTCATGCACCGATCCAGTGCTTACAACTCATCTCCCTGTTTTGAATAGACAAAGGTGGGTTTCAGAGAAGCTTATAGCGAACATGCTTTATGGGGGGATTTTATGATATTGTCTGTTGCATTGCAAGGAGTCTGGGTGTTAAAGTACTGCATTGTCAGCTTGCTATATAATAGCTCAAATTGTCTGCATTCTGAATAGCAACGTCTGTTGAGTTTAAAGATCAGACTTTAGAAGAACCCATCAAATGCAAGGAATCATCTAGCCAATTTTAAATTAACGATAATAGTCATGCAGTATTAAAAACTTCACCAGAATTATAAATCACCTCAGACACTCACTCGCACTCATATCTATCTGGGCTCCGTCACCAACTTTCCTCAAGTCAATACTCAGCCTCAAATCTGAGGTTTGACCTCAAGTTTATTGCTCTTTTCTTTAAAGGATTTGAATTAAGGAACGAGTTGAGGGATTTGAAAATTTTGGTGACGGTGGAGCCGCGTCTTTATAATCCTCGCCCTGTAATTTCAATCAGCAAAAATTATAAGGAGCTACCTCTACATGTAGGTTATAGGAAGTACTAATCCTAAGTGACTTGAATTGATTTAATATGTAAATTGGAACAGTCATCATTTTAACATTTGGGAAACTCTAGAGAGTTGAATGATTACTGGTATTTTAATTTTAGTTTATATATCATTTTAAAGATGCTAAGAGCTACACTTCAACCGGGAATAGTCTAGCTATTTCATCAGTCAGTCCATTTCATCAGTCAATCCATTTTCTTAAGCCAAGTTCATGTAGCTGAAATTCAATCACAAACACACCTTGCAGTCCTTAGTTTTCCATTCTACCCTCTAGTTGCTTGCTGGGCAGTTAATTCATTATTTTCTTTTCATACAGGGAACAAAAAATAGAAATTAAAAAAAATGAAAAGATGGAGTTAGAATGGTTTTTTTTTTCTTGTTAATCTAACAAATCAGCTGCCTGAAGACTGACACATCTGTTTGGTCACCCATCAGATGAAACAAAAAAATCAAGACTACAGTGCGTTACTACTTTGGCTGCTCGTGGCTTTGCAGTAGAATGACTGGAAATGGTTTTTCTATTGATTTGTGTATAATCATTCAGTTTTTCATCTATGAGAATATTGGCATGTTAGCTAGGATTTACTAATTTGATATTTAAATCCTTGCTGTTTTTCTATTCAGGTAATATTAATACCTTGATTAATTCTTATTTTTTCTAAAAAAAAAAAAAAAGTTCTGACATATTATTTGAAATATTTACCTTTGTATTTTTCTGAAACGTCATGTATTGATAAAACAGAAACTAGCTTTGGCAGTTAATGCAACATTTATGAGAGCTTTGTTATTGAGTGGGAGTAAAAAAAAAAGATTTTTAAATGTATTGATGCTGTGAATATTTATTGCAAGATTTTCTGGTATAGTGTGATGTGGAAACTCAGAAATGCATGAGCGATTTTAATTTTACATCAGGTACATTAAAAAATGCACTAACAAAGCCCAGACGATTTGATTCCCATTTTTTTGGTTATGTCATAATAGTGCTATGGGTATAATCTGGATTTAAGGATAATAGTTCTTGATTAATTAGTTAACCATCCAGTTAATTGTCATTTCATGAGTTATTCAGCAGCACAAATATACAAATCTTCATCAACTTTGTGTTCAGAGTGAAAAACTGAAATTTTCTCTTTCGTTCGCTCTTTCTCTAAAATCAAAGCTATTAATATATGTGTAGGAGTAATATAGGCAACAGATTTTCACTAGAATTGAGTGACGGCAAGAGCTCTTGGCCGAGGACTGTATAGAATCCAAACTAAACAGGCCCACGTTATACCTTGTAAAACTTAAACAGCAGATGTTTGTTCAAGGCTTTATTTATAATACACACCTAGCTTGCATAAACGTGGATATCATTACACAAGTAAGAATTTAACGATATATATTTTGTATGGTAGCATTGAAGAAGGTATAATTGTTTACAATGGATTTAATTGCAGTTGGTTTTATTTAATTCACAATGGAATTAATTTTGGCAGTATGATTTCTAAGAAAGAACTGATAAGAAAAGAAGGGATTGAAGTTCTTGTGTATGCATGCATGAAGAATTTAAACTGTTATCTTTTAATACCTAGAGAATACATTGATCAGAATTTTAGATTTTAAATCTTTGTCTCACGGTTTACACATATGATAAAGTTACAGATAAGTTTTGAAATGTTTTGCTGTAACTGGCTTTGTCTAAAACCTACGGCCATGCAGTCTCACGCAATGTGCTTCAGAATGACAAAGTTCCATGATTGTGATCCATGTGCAGTAAACAGTTAGATAGATAGCTGGTAGTACATGTAATTGCGGACGTACTAGCATTGTCTATTTCATCAGTCGTGAAATGGTTGGCATGTTTTGAGTTTTTCTTGATGCAATATTTTTTGTAAGTTTGTGAACCTATAATTGTGCAAAACTTTCAAAATTGATATGCAGGGATGATTTCACAGGAATACACCTGAAGCTTAATAATACACATGAAGCTTCATTGCTCATCTGAATTCCATGCAGTTTCTGAGCTTGACCATAGTCTCACCTTTCTGTCTTATCATTAAGTGTCTTAGCTGTGATGTTTAATAAGATCCTAAAAATAGGATCCTGGTGCAATCAATAAAGTCGGGGGCCTTGTGCCGTTCCAATTTCCTGGATTATAATCACCTGGTATTATCTCGTAATATTTCAGGGTAAGACAGCTTTGTTTCCTCTGATCCAATACTCCAATGATCATTGATTGGTTGACTATTTTATATCTGACACGTCGTATTGGATTTCGTCTTTTTTTTTTCGAAGAGAAAGAGAGAGAGAAAGTCTTGATCAGCGTGATTGTAGGGCGAGGCCCCAAGTTACAAAGACCCATATTCACGTCTATTATCCCAGGTAATGAGGGATTTCCATAGAATCATGCTGAGAATTTGTAATATACTGTTGCAATGACAAGGAACCTGTCCCTTTAATCCCATGTAATCCGCAGAAGGAATTTTTTAGATTGCTGCTGAGAGGGAAAAATGATGGTAGTATTTTGTTATAGAAATAAACAGTCCTAACAGTTTTTGTTTTAGAATAATAGTCTATAACTTAAAGTGAATAGATCAGCATGGTACTGACTTGTATATATACACTCATGAAACTTCAAGCCGTTGAAAATCATTGAAATCTTAATATGTTCCCTTTTTTCTTTAAAATCTTTGTAATTTATTGTCCATTGAAGAACTAACAGACCCTCCAGTCTCTCTCCCTTTCTCTCTTTGTCTCTGTCTTTCTCTAATTATTTGGTATTTATGCACAATTTTGCTGTTTACCCAGAGAGTGATATTCATGACCAAATAATTTGGCAAGTATATACCAATTAAATATTTCTTTATGAAAATTATAACAAAATTTTATTGATATCGACAGATGTTCCTTACCACTTTAATATAGGCTCCACATTATTAAGCACAGTCCAGTCTTCATGATGACCAAGTGGTCGAAGATGGATGCTGAGAGAAATTTTGACTAAAAGTCTGTAAAAAGCCAAAAATATGATGGGGTTGTACATTTATTTAAAAGCACTCTGCTAAAATGTTTTGATAGAAATTATTTTACATTGTCTTTAATTCATACATGTAAACTAATTTATCTTGAGATGAATATTATCCCCAAACTTTAGTATAGTGTTTGACATTCTTCAAATTAGATTTAGAGAGGATGTGGCATGTTTTCTTGTATGCAACTGTCCAATATGTGACATCGCTAAAAATGCAAGTCAGGAAATCATTTCTTTTTAAAAAGGGTGGTTCTAACTTCGTTGGAGCCCAAGATCTGAGTTGAATATGTTGCATGGTGTCTAGCGTAATCTTATTCAATGATTTATGTCTCAATTACAATCAGGATAAATTCAGGATTATACAGCACTAAAATTGGTGACAGGAAAAGTGGAAGCTTCTATTATTTAATACATCAAGATTCTATCTGCAATCCAGTCGGAGCTATCCCAGAATCCTTAATAAAGAAGTCAATCATGGCAGGAATGACATGGGCTCGTAAAGCAGATCAAATGAGCAGCACGCAATTTCTCGCTAGACCGAGCAAATTTTCATAATTCTGAATTATTGCAGCTAGATAGTATATGTATACACTTACCCATATCAGTCCTTGTATTCTCTTGGCACTTACCAAGTTCAGTTAGTTAACCATACTTGTATTCTCTTGGCACTTACCAAGTTCAGTTAGTTAACCATACTTGTATTCTCTTGGCACTTACCGAGTTCAGTTAGTTAACCATACTTGTATTCTCTTGGCACTTACCAAGTTACCATATTATTATTTTTTTGACACTTTGCATGCATGTATTCTATTGACACTTTCTGTGTGTGTATTTTTGACCTTACCATACTTGTACTCTATTGAAAAGTATACACCTTCTGGCATACGTTCTCTAATAGGCAGACATTAACCATGGGGGGGGGGGGGGGGATTTTTCCCTGTTTACAGTAATAACTTTATATAAAACGTGCATTAGCATTTACCATAGTTTGATCTGGACTCAATTTTCCAACCCATTAATTTGTTCCTGAGCTCTGAGTCTTAGACTTACATACCAGTACTTTTACTTGCATTATAAGGACGTACACACATTACCTCTTATTTTTGTTGTGTAGTATATAGATTATTTATTGCATTCAAGGTTTATCACTGATGGCTGTAGTCATTATTATTGCCAATATGTTTAACTGTTTCACACTCCACTTAATTGTTGCAGGAGGAATGTAGAAAAGCCTATTGTGTACATGTGTATGAAGATGTGTGCAGGTGTTATAGCATGATAGTGAACAAAAGCTGGTGAGCAACATAAATGAGAGAATACCTGTACTTAGAATCATAACTTACTAACTTGTTTAGTACGAACACAGTAAAGTGAAATCTCGGATATAGTGAAGTTGTTATTTGAGTCCCCAGTAAAATTCTTAAAAAATCTTTGCAAAATTTTACAGTTATAACCATGCATGCAATTCGGATTTAACAAATTTACACAGATATAGCGAACTGATTTTGAGTTCCGTAAAGGTGAAAAATAACGAAAGTTAACATTTTTATAACAAATTTTTTTACAGTTTAAAAAGTATGCATTACCATTTAACATGATAGTTTAAATAATTTAATTTTCACATAAATTCTTTAATTCACAATCTGATTATTTAAGGTATCAAAAGAATGTATTTTCATTCTAAGCCTTATTTAGCAAAAAATGTAGTTTGCTGAAAGAAAACATGTATATAGTGAATTCGCTATTGTCATTATCATGAATTCGTTATATGGATACAACGAATAACGGATATAACAAAGTAAATCCAAAAGTCCCAAGAACTTCGCAATAACAGAGTTTTACTGTTTACTTCTTAAAATAGGCATTATGATAATGTCAATTAGCCTTGAATTATTCTATTTCAAAGTTTTAAGTGAATTATTTCCCATGATATTCAATGCTATTTAAGTAGAAACAAATTAAACTGTAAGTTTAGTTGATAACTAACACTGTCTAACAGGAGACAAATGAATGACACAGGTGTGTACTGCCAACACACTGAAAACATATCCTTTCACAAAATGTTTCTCTGGGTGGGTGGGTGGGGAAGCTGTGTCTTTGGGTGGATGGGTGGGAAAATGCTCATTTTTTTAACAAAAAAAATCTTCTTTTCAAAATTTTTTTTTTTATGTTTTAATACGGTAAAACTTTGATCATTTCTGTGTCTTATAAGATTTGTTATAATACATGTTCCTTGTTGCATTAAATACATTGTAAATTTGTACAGACTGGGACTAACATGCATGTAGGTGTGTGCTTTCAACAACACAGTTTGCAAAAAAATGTTTCCTGCTCATTATCTTCTTGTAAAGTTTTGAGGAAGACAACTGTTTAACACCTTTGATTATACTTATTTATTCATAGAGGTAAAAAAAAGATAACATAAAAAAAGATTACTGTAATATAATACATAGATTTGTGTGTCTCTATAGATTCTAAAATGTCCCTCTAAAGACAGTAAGTTCTATTTTAGGAGTACGTTGCATTCCAGGAAAAACAGGAAAATGTTAAGGGTGACAAAGAATAAACTTGCTATGCTCCAAATACTGTTGATAAAAATTCTTACTAAACGCAAGGAAATGATATCCGCATAAAAACTTGAGCAGAAACCCAAGCAGATTTCTAAATCTCATTTTTTTTCCAGATAGTTTTGAACTATGTAATTACGACAAAATATTGGTGAACACTATTTTATATTCCCCAATTTGATACAAAACAGTGGAATCCCACGATTAAGTACTTGCGTAAAATAAGGAATTTACGGTACATGGTAAATAGATGTAAAAAATTCCAAGAATTTATAAATGCGATGGTCCAATGTTTTAAGATTTTATAATGTGTAAAAACTTTCATTTATTCAATTTTTATTCTACATTAGATCTAGAAAAAAATGACATCATTCAATGCTTGTCTATTTTGTTACATGTAATTAGACAAGTGTGAAAGATATGACCCAGTGTCATAAGCGTTAGGCCAGTAACCAAAAGGTCGCTTGTTCAAACCTGCAATGGTCACTTTATGTTGTGTGTTCTTCACTTAGACAAGGCACTTTAACATCTTTTCCTGGTCCTTCACCCAGATGAAATTGGGTACCCACTTACTCTGGGAGTTAGTTAACCTGCAATAGACTGGTGTCCCATCTAGGAATCATCAATGACTTTCATCCGCTTAGCACCACAGAAACCGGGGAATAAGCATCAGTCTTTTGCACCTTCAGGGTGCGGAGAAGGATTTATCTTAACTAACTTTTTGTGTTTGTAACTTACAATCTCTGAAGTTGATCAAGGCTTAAGTTAAAATGTTAAGTTACAAGTCTGCATGTAAATATGCATGTATTCTAGACATGTATTTGAACTAATCTTGGAAAACCTATTGAGTATTATTTATTCCTAAATACAATGATCTCATTTTGTGTCACAGTCGGATTGATTCCTGTTGCTGAGATTGAGTCAATTGTTTCTTTATAAGATGGCAGCAGCATGTGTATAACAGGCCATTGATAGGTTTCAGTAATCAATCGCATCCATTCGTTGGTAAAAGCTGGAGCAATAACAAATTCTTCTGATCAGAGTAGTAAAACGGAAGCCTGGACATTCTTTATCGTCTTCAATAGAAACAGATAAAGTACTGATGATATGGGCTGCAATGGAACCTAATGGGATACCGTTAGCATCTGGTCGATGGAGGAGAGGTTTGATTGTATAGGTAAATGCATGCAGTATTGAGAGATTTAATGTGTTGTCCATTCACAGAGAGAGAGCTGTGAATTATCGTGAATTAGATTCGTATGTATACAGTGGAGTCTGTTTAATTGACCAACATAGTAATCTGAAACATTTTATATAACCACCACTCTCCTTCTGATTGACCAGTCAGACTATTGTCGGACTATTTTTAAATTTTTTATTGCCAACTTGATCCCCTCTCTGTCAGCTATATAACCTTATATCCTTTCTGACTGACTTAGAAATGAATTTCTTAAGCACCAGAGTGGCAGTTCCTGCATAGTTATCTTTGAGTGATAATTGTATACACTAAGTGGAAATTTATTTTGGTTGTTTTTAGGAAGAAGGAAAATAAACTGTATCTGATTGAAAAGTGATAAAATAGCAAAGCCTTCGTAAAATTTGTATTTTGATCCTTAATAATATATAGTACGGTACATTAAACCAGCATCTAAAAATTAAAAATCATCACCAAAAAATAGTGATTAAAATTTGATGAATTTAAAATTGGAAGAAGACAGCTTATAAGTACATATACAAGAATTTTATCCTATGTATTTTAATTTTTTTTTTTTAGCTTGAAATGAGGTAAAACAACACCAGTATATATCATATGAAATGTGATTTGGAATCATCTTATTAATAAATGTGTATTCATGTAAGGCAAATAACGCTAAACTTTTTTTTATTACGAAAATGAAATGTTCTTTGAAAACTGTATGCATATTTTAGTGTGTAGTGGATGGAGGACCTTATTGAATTTCATCTACATAATTTCAATATGTAATTTTTCAGTATTTCTGAACAAAGCTTCATTGCAAAATTAATGCCAGAAAATTGGCTGTATACTGAATTGATGTTATTCCCTTGCAAATTTCTGATGATGAAGTTGTCAAAGGCAAAATGCAGCATTTATAAATGGTTTTTGGAGTTGCAATTATTTCACCATGGAAAATAAATTGAATATTAACAGCATATTTAATAAGGATCGAGGGTTTAGATAGAGCCAAGGTAATCTGTAGTGGTTTATCATTTCTAGAGTTTCTTTTTTGGTCAAGTGGCATTGATTGCTTTGCTTAGAAATTGAAATTAAGTGCATGGTTATAAGAATCCTCAAAGGTGCATCTACAAATTGATTAATGCAATTGGATACTGAGTGAATATAAAATTATAGGTATGGGTATACGTGTTCGGATGGTATGAAATGTATACTAGTTGAGCAATTAAATCCATGATGTCTGCTTAATGCATCAATCTCCTAAAAGCAATGATAATCAACTATCACTTATTGTGCTTTGTTTGGTGAGAATTATTTCAGGAATCGAAGTAAAGAAAATGTAATTTCATTCTCATTTGAATTATCAAGAAGACAATTATCCAGTTTAGTATAACAGGGGAAGTAACTTAATCAGACTTCGATATCTCGAACTAGATAGGACTGTTTAAATAGTTCGAGATATCCGAGTATTCGAGATATTGAAATACTTAAAAAACAAGCATTCTGAGAGTATTGCATAAGCAATACACGTCCCCTACCGGTTTGTGTAAATTGTGAAAACAACGCACTGTTGTGCAGAATATCGAACCCGAACATTAAAAAATTGGAATATAAAAAATTAATTTTCTCAAAAATATGTCAACTAGACGCTACAAAAGTGTTAACTTGATCTGTAGTTTGACATTTTAAAGCTGTTCAGCAAATTTTATATTATTACTCAAACGCATAAAGAAAAAAAGTGTGGAAAACTGAAGTGGGACAGACAGATGGACGGACGGACGGACGGACTGACGGACGCAGAGGAAAGTGAAAACCGGTAGGGGACTAATAAGTGGTTGCGACTTACAAATCACTTCCACTTATCCATTGTATTTGAGATATTAGTGTTAGAGATATTGAAGTTTAATTGTATGTTTATATTGTATTTCAAACTGTTAAACAGTTATGGACATTGCAGTAAGAAGCCAATATCATGCATCTTTTAAGCATCAATTTCTTCAAGAATCGGAAGGTTGGTTTTGATGCAAAGGTGGTTGCATCTTGACAATTGATATGATAAATGGAGAATTTAGGTGTTGAATTCAAGGTTTCAAAAGTCAATAATTTTACACTATTTAAAGGAAACATTAATAACATATTAGATCTGCCTTAAAATTTTGAATTTGATATTTATTTATATTTACATTATTCAGCATAAAAGAAAAAAATCCAAATATTTTGAGTTTAAGATTTGAATCTTTTCTTACATCTTTAGTAAGAGTCCTGATACATCTCAAGGAGATACCGTATATCCGGTTTTTTTCGTGTGTCACAAAATTTGCAAAAATAGGCAAAATATGTAGCATTTTTAATTAATGCGTCAGTCATTTTTTAGCGATTTTAAATGTTTCTAATAGTAAATAATACAGAAATGGATATAGTTTCTGTGAATTCAATATATTGCGATTTGAAAGAGATCGCAAACCCCCCCCCTCCTGAAAATTAGATCATCGCAAAAATTACCGGTTATACAGTACTGTAAAATTAAGATGAAAATGACCATCGAACTGTCTTAATGTTTCTATCATTTTTTTGGGAGTTGATTTTAATCAACTCTCCTATGCAGTTACTCTGGCAAACCGAAAGTGAAACAGTGTTTGGATCTAAGGACAAATCATTGCCGCTGACAAGACTTAGTTCTTGAAAAAAATAGAAAAATTCGATGTAACGTATGCTGAAGCATTGTTTTTCAAGGAAACTTATCTATAAACACTTTGAAAATAGTCAGATTTTATATAATAAGAATAATTTAGATATTTTTGTAGTTTCATGTGTTCCTACGCCAGAGTGTAATATAGTCTTGTTCAACCAGACGTTCGGCTGTCTCCGTAAATCTTTGACAAGCAGATCGAGAGGCTCTCTTGCTTGTCGGAGATTAATGGAGACAGCCGAGTGTCTGGTTGAATGAGACTAGAGTTCGATATCAATAGTGCTTGGATCCATACGATTTTTAGAATTGTTTTGATTACTAATACATAGTTTGAAATCTATCTTTAAATATTACACAACATGATTCATATGAGGTTTCTCGAAATTCTTGTCGGAAAAGTCTAAAAATTCATATAATAAAAAAGTGCATAATTCAAATACAGACTAGAAACTAATTGCCATGCAAGATAAGTTGATTTTAAAATAAATGATAATCGATAAAATCAACTCCCCTCAGTACTTCAGTACTTTGATTAATATATTAGTAGTACATTCAGTCCTCAGCAAGAACTATAGGAATTGGATAATTTCTTGTGAATCATAAAAATAGCATCTGATAAAAATACATTTTCTTTATTGTTACAGTGCAAAATATGAAAATTGAGAGCGAGATATGAGACATGAGACAAGTCAGAATATGAGAGAGAGAGAGAGAGAGAGAGAGAGAGAGAGAGAGAGAGAGAGAGAGATATTTTGTGGTCAAAATTATACGGCCAAAATTATTGATTATAAGTGAACTTTGATATTGAATATAAAAGATGTTCTTATTATATCAAATATCTGAAGATAGGTAAAAGAGAGCTAGAAAATCACTGAAAATAATAACCATATAAAAATTATTTTGTTGGCTGCAGGACTGATTCTGATGACAGTCATGGTCTCAGATACTCTTGCATGTTTATCAATTATAAAGAAAAGCAAAAAATGGATTGATGTGTTACTTCTGGCTATATGTAGGAAGTTGAAGCTGTTCATCTAGCTGAATTGGAACATGAATGGTTGACTTAATATCAAATTGGTTTTGACTGGTGGGCAGTGACAAGTAATGGGTCTCCCTATTAGGAGAAATGGAAAGAAAAAGGAAAGCTCTCTCTGCTACAATCAAGAACTAATGTAGCAAGGAACATTCTTAGCATCTTGGGAGATGCTGAAATTAGCTGTCGTTTCTCCGAATTTCTTAACATTTTTGATGGTCAGTATTAAGTGGATTTTTTTTCCAATGCTTAAAGAACAGTCTGCAATATTATTGTAAATTTTTTCTTTGTAAATTTTCTTTTTAAATTGTAAATTGATTCACATTATTTTCAATTGTCACTACAATCGGAAACATGTTTTTGCCATATAGCCATACAATCTGAAACATATACTGTTTTGGATACCAAACTGGCATCTTAGCTTATTAAGTATTCCTCAAATCATCTTTCAATATTTATAATCAGTGGTGTACATTGCAAACAAACATACATTCTGGTGATTGGGTGCTAATGTTGTTACTTTTCCTTTCACCTTTAGTGTGATTTACTTTATGGTTAAAAAATATTAGAGTTTGCGTGATGTAGGATTATTATAAAAGCAAGAGTCCTCAATGGTTGCCCAACAATACCTTGCTCTCGGAGATATTTGCAGCAACCACAGTGGTATAAAACTAGAATGATGTGGTTAGATAATTATTGAAAAGGTAGGTTTTAGGATAGAGGTATAATGAAAAATTCTGCTACCCACCGAGACACTGGGAAGAATTACGCAATACAAGGATCATGTTTCTTTAAGAAAAACAGTTGTTCTGAAGAATTTTAAAGTTAATTACAGGGATGCTCTATGAGGGTTTCTTTGTGCAGGAAGATGCTGTCTTTATCATGGAATAAAGGTCAGACATTTCTTCTAAGATATCAGTTTACAACTTTGTTCTTTGATTTTTGCATGAAACCATTAATGTTATGGCAATGAGTGTAATTTTGGAAATCTAAAAATTATTCCAGTTATTTTTTTTCTTAATATTTTGTCACTCTTTTAAAAAGAAGAAAGAAAAAAGAAAAGCCTTATATTATGTTACATTGATATGAATCTTGATGTTATATGATTATTAGGATAAATCTGGCAGTCAATTGATTTGCAGTATCACACAATGAAAAGTTTTTAAAAATGTACTTTCAAATTAAATTTCATATAAAGATTTGTAAATATTCAGTTTGGTATTAACATAGATAAGAGTTAAAATTTGTTAAAAATACATGCACTTGACTTAAATATGTGTACAAGTTGACAGTTATTATAGTGTGAGCTAGGAGAGGTAAGGTTCAAACGAGAGAGAGAGAGAGAGAGAGAGAGAGAGAGAGAGAGTCAGCTATTTGTTAAAAATACATGTACTTAACTTAAATATATGTAAGGGTTGACAGCTATTATAGTGTGAGGAGAGGTAATGTTCAAGAGAGAGAGAGAGAGAGAGAGAGAGAGAGAGCCAGAGGGAGAGAGAGAGCTTAGAGAGAGAGAGAGGCTTTCCAAGATTAGGTATGCTAGCTAGTAATATTTCATGCTCATAGAGATTGTATGGAAAACTTTAAGATTTATTAAGTGTGTGGGTGAAAGACTTCTAAATTCATGGTTAAAAGTTTCAATTTATGCAAATTTTTATCTTAATGGGACAATTAAGTCAATTTACTCAATTTGTATGCACACACCGCTGCAGTTATGAGAGTGTATACTTCAAAAAATCATGATTCAATGCTATAATCAATAACATAATGGGGATTTTACCGTTTTCAGTTGCATCATATTTTTCCTCGAATTTTCTGCACTTGTATTTGATAAAACTTTCATGACGTTTGTTTCCCTTTTATGTATATAAAGATACTTATGAACACTTAAAAGTAGTTTAAGATTTAGAAATGGATGGATAGAATATCACATCTTGTTTTCAGTTACTGTAGTTTCCTTCCTTTTCTGTAACGTTAGGGTTTTCAATAATATATACCCCTATATGATTGAAAGTGAAATCAGCTGAAATCAGTTAGGAAAAAGACTTAACATTATAGATTTGTGTGTGTGTGTGTGTGTGTGTGTGTGTGGGGGGAGGGGGTGGGGGTGGGATGGGGCTTAAAAGGTACACAAAATTGTCTGTGCATGTAAATTTAATTTTTCTGCAAAGTTTAGTTTTGATTTCAATATAATGGGTAATAAAATTGATACTACATATTGGAAAAGTCTGTTACATATATTCCATCAGTTTAATCATTAGGAACAAACTTGTTAGATTTCTTCATTATGTAGATTTTACTGTAGACATGTGCAGAAAAAAGAAATAATGCAGATCGAGATTTCATAGTCAACATCATCATAATTGTGGTTTGTCTCAACCAATTACTCTTTGAATCTAATGGTCATGATTAAGATTCAATGAAGTACTGGTTAAATGTTCTGGTTTGATGTTGATATGATTTATTTGATGACAGTTTGGCCACTATTTTTGCAAAGTAAATCATTCTATTGGTCTCTATATTTTAGAGTCTGTATCATTTGATAACCCAAGTTTAGCTCACTCCCTGTGATCATTACCATTTGGATGGGGGGGGGGGGTTTAGTGTCAAAAAGAGGATGTGATTACTTTCTTGAGTAAAAGATCTGATAGAGTTTAAGTTGAATGTTTAAATTTATAGAAGATAGAACATATCTTCTTGCCATCATTCATGTGCAGGCATGGTGCAATCTCCAAGTCTTGGATGCATTGACAGGCTTTTCTTGTCAACACAATTAATGCCAATCTCTCCGATAGTGATTAATTATACACACAATTTTCACTAAGAGGCTTCTGCAGCAGGCTACGTCAGTCGAGTCTGTTTGAATCTGATTGCACTGGGTGTATAGAGAAGGCGAAAATCGTGACCGAAGCATGAAAAAGGACACTAAAAATAGAATTGCCATCCATTTACGCAAATTGCCCATCAAACCACTAGGGACTTGATAGGACCAATGTTGCATTATATTTGGATACCACTATTCCAACAAAAAAAAATGTTTTAACTGCATATATGTCATTCATATGGAAATTTATTCTCAATGCTTGCATGTTCATTTTTCATATGATTATTTTTTGTAGTGCAGTCTATTTACACATTATAATTAAACTGAGACTACATGGTAGTTTTTATCTCTAATCAGTCAGCAGCTTGTCAATATATGATAAATAGATTAAGGGGATTATCTAATTTGAGCAAATTGAACTGAAAAATTGATGAAGCCAAATGATAAAAGTAAACTTTTCCAGCACGCAGAGCTGAGATGTTGAGTGTCGTTTTGTGTGTGGGCGTCTGTTGTCATACCTGGTCTTTGAATTTTGTATTGTGCTGATGATCAAATTGCACAAAATATTGACTTTTGGGAACAGATCCATGAATAATTAAATGCCAAGACTTTTAAAAAGAATATATTTTTTTTTCCACATTGCACCCTGAGCGCTCAAACTACTTAATGGTTGCATAGGAAAGATTTGCGGTCAGAAATGAATTGTCATTTTATCGCCATTTACCACCCTAATTGTGTTGTTGGTGAAGTAATGTGATATTGTGTGAACGTTTTTGGTCTACTTTGAACAAGTGTTGCTTAGAGGGACCAGAACAGTTTTTTTTTATATGGAGTTTTATGATCGTACCTAGGCAAGTTCTGTAGCTGAAAGACTAAAGAATCCATGTTATATAAAACAATTTGCTCAGATCCCTGACCTTTCAACAAAACCTTGAAAAATGAGGGGTTTTTTGATTGCCAAGGCCTTATATTTCATTTTCCAAAAATCGCGAGGGATTATAAGTTGAGCGTTAATATTCTAGTGATGATTAAACGTTTCATTGTTGCTATGTGGTTATCTCACTGTTCAATGGCATATTATAACAGCAAAGGCAGGCTTAAATTGAGTCTAACACGATCGCTCTGACATTTTAGCCATGTCTGTTGTAGTGAAATATTCTGAAGAAGACAACTTAAGCAATTCTTTCAAATATCACATATTTATTTTAAAAAATATGGCATCAATTAATCTGTAAACCACCTTTCATTTTAATGTTTATATGCTTCACTTGCATATTGTCTACAGATTGATTAAGAGGGTTGCATGGTCATGGCCACTTTTGAGTATATTTAAATCTCCTTTAAAGAAGAGCTCTGTATAGAATTAATATAGGAAATTATTCAAATCCTAAAGATAAAATGATTTGAAATTTTTCTTCAATTTGTTGATACTATTAATACCGAGCGCAGCGGGAGGCGGGCAAAGCCCGCCTCGCGAAGCGAGGATTAATGGTAACACGTATATATAAGAAAATCATTGAAAAATGAATGTTGAATCAGGGGTACTAAGGCCAAAAAAAAATTCTTCCAGCCCTGGGCGCCGCCATCTTGGCAGCCATTTTGTTTTTAAAAAGTTAGTTCGATCATTGATTGACTGGTACTTTTCGATGTTTATTGCCCCTAAACTCGCTTTAATAAGTTCCAGTGTTTCAATAGAAGTTAATTTGAATTAAAAGAAATTAAAAAGGAAACCAGATAAGTTTCAATAGTGCTTCAAGCAAGAAACACGACTTGTTCCATGTATGACTTATCAAATTATCAGATGGACTATAAAAACATTAACGTCAAGGAACTGATCTTTAATATACTGAACAAAGTATGCAATTTTATTACAGCGGCATTCATATGAATTAAATTGATGAACAATAAAAGAAGAAATTAAAAAATTCGGAATCACGTAACTGTCTTCATTATTTCCGAAGACAAAACTTGAACGTTTTACGTCTGAAATATGACGTCATAATGTAGACTGAGCACGCGACGTTTAGTTTAACTTTGACGAATGGTATGAGTAGGCAACCATGTAGTCCGAAATATCTGACGTTTTTCTGGCTTTTTTAACGATTTTGATATTTACTTGCCAGGAAAGTTTAACCATGCAGGCGGATCCTACTGTGTGCGTTTTAAATAGATTTTATCATACATAAATCAAACTACACTGTGTTAAATCTGCGCTCGGTCCAACGGTCCCACCGTTTACATATTATGATAGTTTATAGCAAATAATACAGTTAAAAATTGGACATATATTAGATCTTATTAGTCTAAGAAATATTACTAGATAAATCTGATCAGATGGATTATTTATTGACCATCTAGCCTCGATCCTTAAGTCATGGCCTTTTATCTGTACATAGCAGCAGATCATCTGTTGTTCTGCAAATAACCTCAATCAAACGCAAACACGGAACTAATGTAACACTGCAGCATGTTTGAAGATGTTAATTTCATGGCATATACAAGTCTCACTATTGATTTGGGTAAGCTAAAGATTTTTTTTGGACTAGGAATGGTTTGTCATGTGGAATCAAAATATCAGTATAATTCATGTGGTATTTATCAGTATAATAATCTTAAAAGTTCTGTTGCTATTTATGGTACAGTGTATTAATATTTATCTTCATTCAGGGTAGCAGGTCTACGGCGTGGGTTGAAGGTATTTAATGTGTTCATTATTATTTATTGGGTAAATTGCTTATTTATAATTGGTAAATAATTCAAAAAAGAAAATGTTGAATTCTTTCTAGAAAAGTCGAAATCATACGAGCTGTATTAAAGTTCGATCACCTATGCTGAAATTTGTTATTGATACAAAGAGAAAGGATGAAACTGAACATTTAATTTCAAAGGATTAAGTTTGTGGATTGTGAGATGAAGGATTTTTTTGTCTGCAGATACTAGTATAAATAATCTCTGTGTGGATGATGGGTTGGATCGGTGGGATCGGAGTTACATGTCTACAAGAGATAGAGGGATCCTGGCTTTGAGTGATATTTATGTGCATTGTTCGTCTGATAAGAGAGCAAATTGTCTGTCTGCTTGTTGTGTGAAAATTCCAAACGGCACTAGATTCTATCTATTGGAAAAAAGTCATAAACTTGGATTTTATAATTTTTTTTACCAAGATCATCAGTGCCGCATTTTAACAACTTATTTAGGTACTGAAGAGTTGAGCAAAATCCTTGGTTTCGTGCGTGATGATAAAAATAATATAGATTTTACAATGTGTGTACAATTGGTCTGTGAATTTTAGTTTTCATTTAGTTAGCTATATATTAGTTTAAAAAAAAACAAATTAAAATGAAAATAAAAATAAAGAATAATTTTGTCTAAGTGTTGCATATAATTGTGTACTTGACTATTGATAACGAAAGTTCACAATCAATTGTAAATTATAATATATTAATAATTTCTTTTGTTTCTCTTGACTATATATATGGTAAGTCAGATTTAATTTTGAAGTTAAAAGAATCAAATTAAAGTTTTTAGGGATCTCTTGTCAGATATTTTATTTTCACAACAGAGAAGAAAAAGTACATGTAAATACTTTGTTTCGATCTTTTCATAGCCATTATACTAACATTTGTCTTTATCCAAACCAGATTGTTTGTAAATAAATTTTTTAGTATTTAATTCTTTAATTACTATTAATAAAAAACTGATGTTAATATTTACAGTTGGTTAATTTAACTGAAAAACGATAAATCACGAACATAGTGAAATTTGAACTGTGATTATTTGCCAATCAACAGTAAACTAATTACGGTAATATAAAACATTTATATTTGGTACCAACTAATAAATTAATCAAATTCACAAATAAAAGTACTTTTGAGTTGTAATCCAGACTAATTACTTATATATATGCAAGTTGTGTAAGTAGATACTAACTAATTAATTGTATTTAAAAAAAGACAAAGTTTACAATTTACCTGAAATAAAAAGTGAAATTATTTGCTACATTTTATTTGTTAAGCAATTCAAATTTTAATCCTATATTCAAAATCAAGTGTAATTACACTGATTAGTCTTAAAAGAATGACCTTTAAATGATAGTACATATACAATATAAAACAGTATAATGGGACAGTTACAAATCCAGTGAAGTCTAGTTAATCTGTAATATATTTAGATTATCACTGACTGGAAAAAAAATTTGGATGATGAATGATGGTTTGAGCATTATGCGGAAAGGTTTGATTTAGCACTAGCTTGACTTCATGGCATTTATGAACTGGAGTCCTAAGCAACTGGTTGCCTTGATTGGATGTTGTTAATGTTAAAATTGTCGTGTAATTTTTCGACCAAATCAATGCTGTATTTGAATAGTATTGATTTGTAGAGTTGGTCCCACACTGTTGAACAATGATTATTAATTTTGGTGTGAATATTCACTACAACCATCAGCAAAAAAAATAGTTTGTTTCCACTTTCATGCTTCAAAAAATTAGGGTCGGTCGTTCGGAATTTTTTTTTATTTTTTCAAATATTTTTTTTTCCTTTAATATTGCAGTATCCATACATGCCGGTTAGATACTGACACTGCTGAATGATATAAAATGAGAAATACTTTTAATATCATTCCTGACTATTAAGCTGGTCTTAAGAAAACACAATAATGATATTATATATCAGATACTAATCCTCTGCCAACGATGAGAGAATGCATTATTAAATTCCACAACACATGGAAACATACAGCCATTTTGAAACAAAACGTTTGAGTTACACTGATTTGAGAAGAGTAACTGCTTCAAGCGTTTTTGTGACCAAAATTTTGAGTAATTTTTTTCTCCAAATTGGATAAAAACGAAAATAAACGATTTTCCATATAAAATCCTTTAAAAAAGCTTTGAGTCGGGGGGTAAAAGCTAGGGTACGTCAGGAAAGCGGAAACAAACAATTTTTTTTCTTAGGCCTCATATTTTATAATCTTTCTTAGATTATAAATACAGTTGAACTTCGATATTTCAACACCGATATCTCGAATACAACGGATATGTCGAAGTGATTTGTAAGTCCTAACCACTTATTTGTAACTATTTTACCCTTGATATCTTGAATACTTGGATTTCTTGAACTTTTTAAACAGTCCCATCTTGTTCGAGATAACGAAGTTTGACTGTATAGGTTTGTTTTGTCAGAGAATGATGTAATTCCTCACAATACAGCAAGGATTGGTAATAGCTTTGATGTACTTGCATTCAAAAGAGAAGAATTTGGTGCTTGTGTTATCTGAATGCATTGCTGACAGTTACATGTTGATGCAGGTTACATTGTATAGTCGTGCATTAAGAAGAGGAGAAAGCGTTTCAATATTCAAGGAAAATTTGCCGCACTTTACTGCCTCTTTGTATATTTTTAAGAGATTAATGAAATAGGTATTGTTTTTTCGGGAAAACATCGGCAATTTGAAATTTCCTGTTTTTTTTCTTCTTTAAGTTTGAAGATCTTATATAAGGAATCTATACAATCCACAATCGCTTTCTGTCATAGAGAGAGAATTCGTTGAATGTTTCGTCTGAGGAGATCAGTGCAGCACTGAAAGTAGTTCTTTTGTTACTTCATAGAAAAAAACGCAGCTCTGTCTATTTTAGAAGAATTGGCATTGTTGCATCAGTGCATTTCAATTACCTATAATCAACAGATAATTATCACTTGTAGTATCTGCTGTGGTATATAATGTTTTGCTTTGAAAGATATTAATCAATTCATAACGATTTTTAATTGACATTTTTTTTTATTTTAAAAAGGTAGACATTCAAAACAGAAAGATATGCGAGTGGATGTAGATGAAAAAATGTTTAATTAGAAATAATCATATACCTGTTTCATATTACTGCAGGGTGCTGAAAACTGAAACATCCATGTAGAGCCAAATGGTGAGGAAAAATGGCGGAGTGCGCAAGCATTCCATCAGATTCGGAGGACGAAGAGCACGCAATGCCAGACCTGTCCCACTTCTCCATTAGGAAGCAGACTTCTTACAGGTTGGTTCTTTGAAAAAAGCCTGATTACTGTAGATTCCTATATAAACAAACAAGGAATTTTTGTGTAAAATTGCAAGAAGCTTGATCGCTTTGGGGATGATAAAATTTCATTTTATTTTTATTAACCGGGTTTTCCAACGGAAAAATCCGGTTACTAAAATGGTGAAAATGGCGGGCGGGTGGGCGGGCGGATGGCGGGCGGGCGGCTGCCAAAAGGGTACCCTCATTGTACGGATAACTCCTCCTACAGTTTTCAAGATAGGAAGTTGTTCTTTTGCAGATCAATTGTACATATATCAGAGGTGTGCATATTGCTAGGATTTTGATTTCCGATAATTTATCGAAAAAATACCAACTTTTGAACTTAGTCATTTTTTGGCAAAATATTGCATATAGGGTACCCTCATTGTACGGATAACTCCTCCTACAGTTCTCAAGATAGGAAGTTGTTCTTTTGCAGATCAATTGTACATATATCAGAGGTGTGCATATTGCTAGGATTTTGATTTCTGATAATTTATCGAAAAAATACCAGCTTTTGAACTTAGTCATTTTTTGGCAAAATATTGCATATAGGGTACCCTCATTGTACGGATAACTCCTCCTACAGTTCTCAAGATAGGAAGTTGTTCTTTTGCAGATCAATTGTACATATATCAGAGGTGTGCATATTGCTAGGATTTTGATTTCTGATAATTTATCAAAAAAATACCAGCTTTTGAACTTAGTCATTTTTTGGCAAAATATTGCATATAGGGTACCCTCATTGTACGGATAACTCCTCCTACAGTTCTCAAGATAGGAAGTTGTTCTTTTGCAGATCAATTGTACATATATCAGAGGTGTGCATATTGCTAGGATTTTGATTTCCGATAATTTATGAAAAAAATACTAGCTTTTGAACTTAGTCATTTTTTGGCGAAATGTTGCATATACATGTAGGGTACTCCATTTCACTGGATAAGGGTTGACATGGATTATGGATACAGTTTACATAAAAGAAAACCCGGTTTGCTGTCACATTGACAGCTTTTCACTTGTTGTTGTATACTGTAGAGAGTCATTACAAAGTTCTGTGCTTACAGTTTTATGTTCATACGATTCACAAAATGATTTGGTCATGAAAATTAGTACTTGCGAAAAATATTGGAATCTACAGTATTAAATAATATGTATTTTTCAGTGAAATTTTGGAGCTGCTAAGCATACTCTGGTCAGAAAAGCTATTTGTTTCAAGTTAATGAGTGAAAAGATTGCCATTGCATTGTACAAAACAACTCTTGGTTAAGAGAGAGAGAGAGAGAGAGAGAGAGAGAGAGAGAGAGAGAGAGAGAGAGAGATCAGATTTAAATTGTGGTCAAAATTACAGGGTCTGAATAATAGATGTCAAGTGAACCTTGGTTTTAGGAGAGAGAGAGAGAGAGAGAGAGAGAGAGAGAGAGAGAGAGAGAGAGAGAGAGAGAGATATCAGATTTAAATTGTGGTCAAAATTACAGGGTCAGAATAATAGATGTCAAGTAAACCTTGATTTTAGGAGAGAGAGAGAGAGAGAGAGAGAGAGAGAGAGAGAGAGAGAGATCAGATTTAAATTGTGGTCAAAATTAGAGGGTCAAAATTATAGATGTCAAGTGAACCTTGGTTTTAGGAGAGAGAGAGAGAGAGAGAGAGAGAGAGAGGAGAGAGAGAGAGAGAGCATTGGTACTTTTGCTGTATTATTCATTCTGATATGAATTCAAGGCTATATGAATGTATCATAAAGGTATTAAAACTGAACACCTTTTTGTACAGTTTTCATTCAAGGATAAAACAATTCTGTCAGTGCAGAATACCATGACAGGTTTACACATGATTGCTGATTCCAATGAAGTTTGTTTGTTTGATTTAAAATTTTTATTGTCTTAAGGAAGAGAAAAAGCAGAGGAAATCAGAGACATATCTTATCCTGTTGTAAATTTTATGTGTTCACCTGTCTTTGGTTGGCAAAGTCTTGTTACCGTTTTCGTTTTTGTGAAAGAAGAAGATAAGAATTTAAAAGTTGAGATAAATGTTAGATACGCATACTGCACTACTGCACATGCATTTCTGAAATGGTAAATTCCAAAGAAGAGATCTGGTGAATTAAATGGTAGATTTTGTTTACCTTTGTGTGTAAGTGGCACTTTGAAGAATTGCAAATTTGCAACTGTTCTGTCGTCATCCCATTAAGTGTGTATGCAATGGTTTCATGCCTATCAAATATCGATTTCTATCTTTCTATTAAGTTCTTTATTTGAAAACAAATGTTCTTGAGTATTGTTACGAAGGTTAGGGGAAGTGACTGTTGAAAAATGTTGAAAGGAGCAGTGATGAAAATTGCTACATTTGTGATGTTTGTTGTAAAAAAAGAGGGAAGATAGAAAAACCCCAAGTGTCCTTTAAACTGGAAAAGGTAGAATGCATAGACTTCCTTGATCTCAGTCTACAGTGGAGTAAGTTAAACATTGTAACAGGGGATGAAAGATCCCCTTTGATAACAATGATTGATTCTATTTTAAGTAAGCAACGTGACACATTATGTTCTTTTCCTCGACGTAACATAGATTAGTTAAGTACTCTATTAGGTGGTGTGTTATTTTTTTTTTCCTCCCCGAGTCCTACGCTGACTGATGTACTTCAGAGCCATTAGGTTGGAAGATAATTAGTTGAAAACGCTCTTCTGCGTGGTCTCAGATTCTTTACAGTGATTGAAAAAAAAAAAAAAATTGAAAAAGCAGCGAGAGAGAGAGAGAGAAGTTTATCTTAAAGGACTTGCATGGCCACTTCATATTGCATCTTGACAAATGGCTACTAATTGTGCCGGTCTATAGAATATATTTGAAAACTTGTGTGAATGGATGCTGCAGAAGGAGAATTTTTACTGTCAATGGCTGTTGCAGAGTTTCACGAAGACGATGGGGCGTGTGTGTTGCTAAGCAGGTGAGAGGACAAGATAAGTTGTGATTGATGATGATTTTGAGTGTTAACATCACCAAGGTTTTATGTTTTGTTTTTGTTGCTTTCTAAAATCAATATTATTTAGACCAAATTGCTGATGGAGGGTTTGATATATTTCACTGCTGATCAGTGTTCTTAATTGCGGCCTTGAGTACAGTCTGCATTACAGTGTTTTTTATCGTTTTAATTGCTCTTCAAGCAAAATGTTTGGCAAATAAATAAATCAAGGCATCTGAAGACCTTTTAGACACAGATCCATTCTTTTTAGTGTGTGCAAAAAGTTTTCATAAATTACATGTATCTTCTTGAAATTTAAAATATATAGGGTCCTGGTATAAATTGACTTGTTAGGGTGACCAGTCTCACTGTGCATCTGAAGTACAGCTTATATGCAGCATTTGGAGTTTAAAAAAATCTTTCTTTAAAAATTTTATCATGGGTATTATGCATTGCAAACCAGACCTGATTTTTTCCAACATGATAATGTTGAAAAAAATTTGCAAGGTGTCAGTCTAAGTGAGAACTTCTGAATGCATGGTTATAAGATCATGATATATTTTCTATAATGATGCTGGTTTTTTCTCATAATATATCCCCAAGTGAAATTTGTTTACACTTATGATTGTCATGCAGTTTTTCAGGGTAAAAAGAGATGACATGGAAGTAGAACTCTTTCGTAACTTTCCTGACCTTATAAAGAATTCAATTGTTTCTTCACTGAATCATTTAATTGTGTTTTTTTTTTTTTAAGTTTAAAACATTGATCAAATCATCATGGATGTAAACAACGACAAACTATATGGCCATATCTACAAACACAATGTAATCTATGCATTTATAATAGAAATTTCATTACTGACCAAAGAAAATTGTTAAATCTAGAATTGTTATATGTTTATAAGGTGAATTTGTATTCAGTCTCTGAAAGAGTTACTTTCTATACATTATTTCAAGATTGGTATTTTTTATCTTTTATAATTTCACAAGTTCACATATAAATTTAATAAAGTCAAAATTCCTTTTAGGTGTAAACTTATTGGCTTTCAACCTATTTGTTTAATAAAAATATTCAAGGTTTGCTATAGATAAATAAAGCAAGCAGAGCTTAGTAGTTTACATGCAGATAAAACAATATTTATTCATGTAATCACAGAGACATAAAAATGATAAAGAGAATGTTAGTATATATAAACTACATGTACATAAACATTAAGGATTGAATCAGGATATCCATTGGTTTTAATTATCAACTTTCTGAAAAACTGGTCTTCATTTCTGTAAAACGAAATCAGGGCAGGAGCCTTGTTTACATGACAAAGAATTATGAGCCCTGTATCTTGCTTATAAGTCTACGAATGACTCTCAAATTTTATTTGATCATTAGAAATGCATTTCTAAAGCATTATAAATAATAAATAAGTAATAAAAACATAAAAATAGAATTTGACCAAAATCGTGACCATGCCCCTTTAAAACTCAATGAATGACACTCAAATTTCGGTTGCCCATTAAAAATGCCTTTCATAAGCATTGTAAACATTAAAATCATAAAAATAATTTTGGACCAAAATCGTGACCATGCCCCTTTAAATACTGGCATAAATTTTTTTGAAATTCATATCAAACAATATCCTATGAAATTTTTCAATCATCTCAGAATACTGTAACTGGTAATTAAGGCGCAGTGCAATACTGTATACAGAATTATTTTTATCCCATATATTTCACACATTCTTCATTTGCAAACGGTTTTGCCTTGTCTTGAGTATGCTCAACCAAGGTTGTGATATTAATTAAGAGATAATTTGAGACAGGAATTTGCCCAGTCCTAGATTCGCCTGATGACAACAAGGGTGAAAAAGGGGGCAAATATTTCCCAGAGTGTATACAGTATATAATTATATACGATTGTTACATATGCAATGTTACTTGTATATAAAAAGGAATAAATTATACATGCAACGTAGTACTGGTATAACTGTGTTGAACATGCACTGGCTCCAGATATCAGATGCAGGGATTAGCTGTTATAGAAAACAAAAGCAGAGATTAATGATACTCTTTAAAGTGGACCGTTTCAGAAATTTTGCATCTTTAAAATTATTTGTGTAATTAAAATTTTCTAAATAATTTTATTCATCGAAAAAAGCTTTAATTTTTTCATGAAAAATGAAAGTCCAGATTGTGAGATAACATTCAGGGAAAGAGAGAGACAGAGAGACATCTTGATATTTTGTAAAGAAGATAGGAATCTATGTGAAGTGAATGAGAGAAGAATTTGGAATAAAAATATTGATTTATTGACTTTACAAGCTCTGCACTCCCGCTTACTCGCAGGGATCATTCAGAGCTGGGGGTTTTCAGTGTGTTTCATATTGGTTTTGTCTCAATCATTTCATAGTCATTACACAGAAAGGGCTTTGATATTTTGTTTGTGAAGTAGTAAATGAAAACTGATGAAGAAATTTTCATTGATTTTACATTTTTGGGGTATAAATGATATATTTTTTCATCTGCTATGAAATCTTTCTCTCCTCAAAGAGAAGAAAGGCTAAGATTTTCCAGTATAGTATGGGAGAATTCTTTGTTCACAAATATATATGATCAAGATTGGTTTGCTGTCTCCAATGCTTGAGATCCAAATGAAGTCTTATGTGTCGGCAAACAATGAATCTATCGTAATCTACATGCACTAATATACCTTCGTTGGAATATTCCTCTCTCTGACTTTGCTAGCAAATAAATTCATCAATCTCGGAATATACCGAGGATATGAAACCTCTTATTTTGAACCCTTGATTGTATTGACTCAATTGAACTATCTTTCACCCATGGTCATCCTTAAGGTTGGTCGGCCAGGGTTTAAAGTTTTGCGCCCTCTGCGCGGGGTATTGCACATTATTGTCGTAAAATGCAAATGCAAAGTAAAATGTTCAAATAGGTTAACGTTTTTATTAGAAAAAAATACTTATCATAAAAGTTTTTTTAGCAAAATGAATTGGAAGAATAATGTTCAGAAGTATTTTAATCATTTCGCCGCCACTTCAAAATCGACGTTATCCATGTCGGAGTCAACGCCTCACAATGACATCAGTTGAGACTTTGATGTAACAATTGACAAAAATAAACGTTGTGCATTTTTTTTTGCAGTGCCAATAATTAAAATTAAAAACATAATTTGCAAGATAAAAAACATAATTATGAGCGATCTTTTCATGTTCTGTGTGAGTGGAAATTACCAGTAGGTTATTTTTTTTATTACAAAATAAATTGAATTTAATTCATCAACATCCTTTTACTCTATACAATTCTATTTGTGTAAAATGGCTGGCACAACACGTTTATAGGACCAAACTATGAGGGCAGATAGCATAAAAACTATTCTGCCAATTTTGTTTTAATTTGGCGAAAAGTTAACTTAATGTAATATGTTATATCCTTTCGTCGCTGAAAATTAAAAGAAAATTGCATATTTGTAATATTTTACTCATGAAATTGAAAATATTAACCCCCATTTTCCTAATATATAATCCTATATAAAATGTTGGTGATGATTCAGACATACGACCAAAATTTTAGGGCGTCTAAACTATCCGGTCAATTTACTTTAAATTTTGCACATAGTTTACCGGGAAGTTGACCTTTCACTGTAAAAAGGTAAAAGGAAATTATTTGTTTGAAATATTCTCCCCCGAGACTCCTTAACAAGCACAAAGTCCTCTCCTATCTGAACAACTGATGAAAATCAGATTCTTATATTACAAACATTTTGATATATGTATGTAGCATCCCATTTATTATCTTTTCATCCATATTTTTTTGTTTTTTTTTTTACATACTAATCCTTTGAAATTTAAAAGAAATGAAATTTGATCCGAAACCTATGAACCAAAATTACAAACTTATTTAAAAATGACCCAATATTATTATCTGACTGGCCCACTTGAGGATCAAGATTTACAATCATGTACATTTTATATTAATGTTGAATTAACATCATGAATTCTCAATTACCTGTGTTAATTCATTACTTAATATATGATGTTAATTTGTACAGGTTACATTTTTCCTAGCTCAATCATATTCTTTGTAAAAGTTGATATGAGTAAAAATGGGCAAAGGGGAATAACTCTGACTATTTTTAAATGATTTGCAAAATCAGTGTTCAAAAACATAAAAGATCATTGATTATTATAGATATTAAAAGCGAAGTATATAATACAATGTACATGTATAAGGATATTTAGCCATATCTTTGAATGCATATTTTACAACTACATGTATAGATTATTACAGTAAGTTGTTGAAAATGATTAAATTATAAAAAAAAGAAAAGAAATAAAAAACAAAGCAAAAAATAAATACACAGGTAACTAATGGAAATTTAGTCTACAAAATTTACACTGGAGTGACATTCGCACATCCTGAATTTTATTGTGACCCTTGTGTCAGATATGTTTGTTAATTGGACAGATAGTTTCACACGACATTTCACCTGCTCATTAAACGAACTGACAGTTGAATGGAAATAAATTTAGTTCTTTTTTTTTTCAAAATATAAAAACATCTGGCCAGGGAATTGCTCTCTCATGTCAAGAAATGAGTGACTGAGACAGCTTCGTGTGTATCGGCTAGGTATGACACGTTTCATTTCATTTGAAGGCATAGTTTTGGACAGGAAATGATTCTGTGCTACACAGGAAGAGGGAGTTTATTCAATCTTAACCCCCATTATTATCTACCAGCGGAATCAGGATGAAGATATTCAGATTAGGTCATGGATTAAATCGAGTTCATCATAAATGCTTTTCTAATTATAGCTATTGAGATTGTACAAGGTGTGTTTAAATAGTTTCTTTATCTCAGTGAACTTGTTCAGGTGATTCGAAATTATCTGCTATTAATTGCCCAAGTTTTCCTAAGGATGTTTTAAATGTTGTTGTGGGGACAAATGGATTATAGGAAGGTGATGAATGGCCTTGATTAAGGAGTGTTAATGAATGAATCTGTACATGGTGTGACAAAGTTGTGTGATATACCTGATCCCATTGAAGGAAAAAAAAACCCCACATGACAAGTTTACTGTCTGTGGATGGTGCATGTAAATTTTGAAGGCAAATTGATATTCAACTATTCAGATTACATATACTGCCCCAAATTGAAAGGAGCATGTCAACATTAATCAGTTTAGCTGCATGATGAAGGAATCTGAGTGAACAACATGACTTTCTGTTGGACAACTAATTTATTCATAAGTGGATTAACGATATAATATGTGCAGTCCATTTTGATGAGGAGAAATGAAATTTCATTATAAGCGTGTGGGTGTGGAAATATAGGGAAACATATATGTCTCAAATTGAGAGGGAAAAAAATGTAAAAATAACCATACCAGCTAGCCTTATCAAAATGTCCTTAGCTTGAAGAAGTTTACCTTTCGTATGCATGTGGATTTGCACTTGGAATCCAGGTTGCTATAAAGATTTGAATTGAGCTTGGCATGGAGTGTTTCGATCAGCAAGATCTTCCGAATCAACTGTGAAATAAAATTCTTATGTTACATAATATACTGCAGATAACAGTTTCAACAAAATCGGACGGTGATTTAAGGATTTTTGTCGTGCAAATCAGTTTTAAAGAAGAAGAAAAACTTCCTGGTTATAAAGTTTCCGTAGTTAACAATATTGTTTACATATGCATTTTAGAGTCCATTTAAAAAAAAGTTACTGGTGAATAGGAAGTGATTTCTGTAGTGTGAAATAGTATGTTATTGATATACTACGCACACAAAAATTTGAACATTTGCATTTTAGTGTCCATATAAAAAAAAAGTTACTGGTGAATAGGAAGTGATTTCTGTAGTGTGAAATAGTATGTTATTGATATACTACGCACACAAAAATTTGAACATACAGTTATATTTTGTTCAAGTGACAATGTCTATTGCGACATGAGGATTATGTTGTCCTTGCGATTTCTGACACAATGTTGTGCCTATCAGCGATTTTCAAGTCAGGAGTGCGAAGAAAGTGAAGAAACGGAAGAAAGTAAAGAAAATGAGAGGTATTAATTGAAATTGGCCTTAAAATGGGGTGGTTGCTAATATAGCTCTGTTTGGGAATTCTCTTAATATTTGGTTAGAGTGACAGTTTTTGTATGCTGTTTAATATATCTGAGACTTGTTATTGATAGCGATGGGTTGTTCTAAAAGTGAAAGTAACAAAGTCAGATGTCAATAAATTAACTGAAAATTTTGTAGTTTTTTTCAAGTGACTCATGCAACGCACAATGTAGATAATTAATAATAATTAGCACATATATAAGTAAAACTGTATTAGCTCTAGTTTGCTCCAAAGGGAACAAATTTTTCAAGTGTCTAATTTATAATGAGAAAATTCAGGTATAGAACTTGAATTATGGCAAAACATTTTAGTGGGGAATAGAATACAGAAAGAAAAGTGGTGGCAGCTACTTTTTGTGATCGGCTTCGGCCGATCACAGTTGAGTCCATATGAGGCATTCGTCAAATTTAACTATTTGCGCACGCATTGCAACTTGCACTATTTTATTTACTATGCAATGACAACCTTATTTGAATCTGTAAATAGTCTAGATGTAGATTACTATAAACATTACTCTTATCATTTTACCTGAAAATAAAACATTTATAGGGTTACATACATAATGATTCAAATCACGGTTTTTTTTCACATATGCGTAAGAATATTAGTTGGAAGTATATTGATTCGCCTACTAAGTGTAAAGTTCATTCATGCCTTGCCATTTCGGAAATCATTAAAACGGTGTTATATATATTTTACTGCATGTCGCGTATATTATATTAACAGAGTTGACCAATGGTATTTCATGCCGATCATTCCTTTAAAAGGAATACTTGTTTTCCTTTTCCTTACATATTTAAATTGGGGGTGGGGGGGGGGGGTGGTTCACAGTCTAAGATTGGAGCTTTGAAGGTCCATATTAACTTGATTTCATACAATCCAGTTAGAGTTATATAGATCTTTGATCTGCACCAACTACATTGTTGGATCAAGTGGAGCGGATCAAAGATCTAAGTTTATATAATTACATTGGATTTTGCATCAATTATTATAATAGTTTATTTAAAAAAAAGACTCAAAAGTGGGGACAGATTAATTAATTATGATGAAGGGTGTTTAGAATAAAACAGTTGTAAATACCGAATCAGAGTCAGAGTTGCGTGGTCAAAGTGCTTCAATTAAAAAATTAGTGTTCACATTTGTTTCCCGGTCCACACTTTTTGTGAAGGAATACACTTTGAAATATATATCTATTTCCTACTAGTCCTGTGTTATTTATAATAATCTAAATGCATGATTTCAATATGTTGTATGATTTGTATATATTAATAGAATGAGCTCTTTCAACATGCATTGCATTTATTTCCTACAAAAACATGAAATTTTAAACAGTCTAACTTACACTGTGTAGAGTGTACATTGTCATTTTTAACAATTAAGGTGGTAATTTAGAATTGGATCATGAGTGATTCCCTGTTTTATTTTTTTATCAGAGGTCCTGCTCATGAACTTATAACTTTACAAATCATCATATATGTAAAATGAATGAAATGACATAACAAAAACCAAGAATTTCCCAGTGACTAAGGCTGAAAAAATTTCAGTACACTGTCCACTTTCATACAGTTGTTCACAGGTTTCAGAAATTAACATATGCTTGACCAACATGTGCATCAAATATGCAAATTAATGATCAATTTGTCTTAGGGGTATTGGAATTTTTTTTTTTTTCTTATATAATTTTGATTGTTTATTAATAACTAGCAGGATCATTTTATAAACATATATGTAATTGACAATATAACAGATTAATAACTAATTCAGATTATAACTGTCAATAAAAACATGCATGCATGTGATCATTTTTCAGTAAGATACACATGTCATATCTGTTACATTGAGTTCTCCATTCTACCAGTACATTTAAGGTGCCAAGACAGTGAGTCGATCACTATACACCTTGAAAGTTTCTCAAATCAGTAGAAAATTACTTGATTATGATAGATAGCATGATAGATAAGAAGTATACATTCAAATAGGTGAAAAAATGTGCAATTTTAGATAAAAAATGACATTTTCAAAAATTTCATTCAGTAAACATGAACAAAAGCCCCTGGCGGATTCGAACTCATGACCTGCGGTTCACAAGCCTGATACTTCAACCACTGAGCTATTACGATATACATCTGAATCAATTGATACAAACAGTTTAACAAAACATTTAAATCGCCATCTTGTGATGTAGTGTCTTAAAAAGTATAAGTATCGGTGTAGTGAAGTACCTTAATAGGCTTGGTGTAAACTGAAATCCCTGCCTCCAAACTCTCCAAAGTGGAGGGGTCCAGTCAGCTTTTTACACCAAGCCCTTTTTCAAAGCATAAACAGATGCAGCAATGATGTTTTACAAAATCTTAAGTTAAACATTATTCAGTTTACTGTAATTGTATTAAACAGATTTTATATTCAATTTGATTTTAATTTAATACTTATAATTTTTTTAAATGAGAGTTTAAAATGTAATTATTGAATTTGCCATGATAAGCATGTAAATCTGGTTTACAATTTGACAGGTACTTATATAAACTGTCATGCATATATTCCTAAAGAGTTTAAAAAAAATGTGTTTGGGTAGTTAAACTTGATAAGTAAACTGCAAATTTAGAGATCAGATCTCAGAATTACAGAGTAATTTTAACCTGCATGCAAGTCCACAAAGTGTTACTTAATGAAAAATACGGCAACCTGACTTTAAAAGCATATTGATTAAAATGTTTTGTTAGAGAGTGACAATGCTATACGAAAGTATCTGTCAATTAGGTTTCCAGAGTTATATGGAACATAGAGCAAAACGAAGTATATCATGTCAGAGTTATCTCTCTTTACTTGTAATGCAAGAAATATATGTATTTTCTTTTTTTTTCAGGTAAGTTAAAGAAAAAGAAGAGTTTTAATGTGTAACAGCAAGCAGTGTCCATTTCTGGCTTATATTAAGGTTTGGTTTTATCCAGAAAAATATGAACTATGATGCATTTAGGATATTGAGGATGGATATATTGGGAACAATCTTTTCATGCAGATTCATGATTCTGGTCAGAAAATTAAAGCTTACCATATAAGGCAAAGGTTTTATTTTTCAATCCAATTTTGAAGTCATGAAGATTTTGTTCTCAATTACAACTTCATTTCAAGATTTAAAAATATGTTTTTAACTGAAAGTGTTATAATTTAAATTCTTCATCTGTCTTTTTTATAAATTAAATGGAAAACGACATTTATTTGATGTGTAATTTTGGTTTACACTCCCAGCAAAAAAACAGGAATAATTGTGATATGTAGTGTATGCAAATATTTGAAATCAACAGTACATTGTTTATAGTACATATAGGAGACTGATGAAGTCTTGAGAAGAAATGATGTTTTTCCAAGATGTCATAGATTGTCTTGTAATAAAAGTTAAGGATTTGATCTTATAATTGAAATTAAACCCCATTAACTATATTTATTAGATTAGTATGTGTCTTGCCCTTGATGTAATTTTATTGTCTGCTTTGAGTTTTGTCATCGATCATTCTTTATGGTTATAGACTCAACAAGGAGGCGAGGTGTCAAGAAATTTCTTTACCCTTGAAAGAAGTTATCATAGCTAGAACTTAAGAGAAAATCAAAAGTATCAGACATAGCAAGAATCTTATAAGCTTCAGTATTACTAGAAATGGCAGCTTCTTTTGCTGACAAAAACTACTGAAAAATATGAAATTATACAATTTAACCCACTTTACACTTATTTACTGGTTATATCTGCAGAGCTGACTACTAGCTGTAGTACATCTTTATTTTCCTTATTTGAAGGGAGTAATTAATTCCACAATTTTGCCATTTTAATGTATCAAATTGTGAAAATATAGTACTGTGATCAGTGCTTAACTTTTGTAGCAATTTTTATATTGCACATTTACTGTCAGAAAAATATTTTATGCAAGATACTAAACCCATTGAATTAAAAATGGAATCAACAATATGCCAATTATGTTTGTACAACTTTGGTACATGTACTCACACATTACACATGTTACAGTCACAAACTTCTGAAAGGGAATAATGTGTACTGTTAGTAAAACACGGTTATAGCGAACACGCTAATAATGAATGGACGCTTACAGCGAAGTGAATTTTATTCCCCAAGTCTCTATTTCATGTTGTAAACTTGACGGTTATAACGAATTACTCTTATAACGAAGTTAAATTGCCCGTCCCTGGGACTTCATTATAAGCATGTTTTACTGTATATGTGCATGCATGTATACTTGATTCTGCTAAAACTGAATACTCAGTATACCTATATAAATATTTTATAGGACATCAATGAACTTAAATATAGATTACTTAAGTTTTGAGGTCAAGGCAACTAAGTTATGTTGCTCTGGGCTCTCCCCATCCCCTCCCTCCTTATAATTTTTTTTTTTGAATTTTAAAATTAAATTTTTTGTCTGTAAAAATTAGATTTGAAATATGAAGTTGATTAATTATTAAAATGATAATATCAATAGCAAAAAAACCCCCAAAACACCAACAACCTATGGTTCATACAAAATATAGTTAAAACAGAATCTGATGTTTATTTAAATCAGTGTCTGTGATAAATAGAAGCATTTTATACAACAACGCTGCTATGATGAGAAAATGAGTTGCTTGCTTTCAGTGAAATGACAATAATGAGAGAAAATCCTCTTGTCCTAGCTGATACATAATAATGGCCCAATTGATTATGGGTAACATCCTATTCCAGTTCTATTATCATTGTACAGGTAATATGACACATTGCACATTTTCAATCTGCATCACTATTTATGTGTGAATAAGTTATACACAAATTTGATTCTCAGTGAATGATAAAAGAAAATTCAGCTATTGGTCCTATAAAACTTTTTAAAAATAAGATTTCAATTAAATATACAGTTAAACTTTGATTTTTCGAACACTGATAACTCGAATACAGTGGATATGTCGAAGTTATAATTGTAAGTCCCAACCACTTATTTTTTTAAGCATTTTACCGTTGATATATCGAATATTCTGATATCTCAAAGTTTTTAAACAGTCCCATCTATAGTTCGAGATAACAAAGATTGACTGTATAATTTCAAGGGGAATGTAGGGGGCTGTGTTGTTTCTTGGTTACCGGTACTTAATTAAGTTTTAAATTGGCAATGAGAGTGCTTTATATTACATGTGGATGTATTCGAAATGAGATTCAGAGAATGATCAGAATTTAAAAAAACCTACAGTAAAACATAGTTACAGCTGACACATTTATTAGGAATCTATACTTACAGTAAAGTTAGTTCCATTCCTAGTGATTCTTACTGTGTTTTATAAACTTTTCACGAGATATCCCAGCAGTGAAAAACATTTGTAACAGTCAAAATCAATTGTCCCTTACACTTTGCTTTCACTATGCTATAACTTGATTTAAGTTACTTTTACTATCAATAGAACTATATCTGTATTCATACTTGTAAACATATTGAGGTTTAATGGTTTCAAAAAGTTGTCAAATGGAGCATGTTGATAAAAAATGCTGAATATTAAAACATTTTGCTGCAATAATAAATATTTTACAGAAATTACTGGTTGTAGATTTTTTCAATGTCTTTTGAAAGAAAGATCGATTGCAAACTTTGAAAGAAAAGTTCATATACAGTGGAACCTCAGTTATCCGGACGCTTTGGTTCCCAAGTCCAATCGTCCGGATAGGTGAAGCGTCCGGATATCTGAAATATGTCTATTGTTGTCATGAATGATAATGTATTTGTATACAATGGCTCCCAGTTTTGATATTAGATTTTATTTGCCTTTCATTCCATATAGCAACATGCACATGCTAGATCGAGTTGTCTGACGATATGAACGTTTTTAGATATAAAGAACTCTGCTTTATCTTATTAGTTTGTCATGAAATATTAACCGGACAATAATGATAACCGTATCTAGCTAAATTCTTTGTGTCCAATTGTGATATGTGTGTGATACACTGCAATTTTCCATGAAAGTGATTTGGGAAGTAAGTGTGTTTATACAAGCTACTCATGAGGATCTAGCACGTAAAAAAGGTGTGAAACTTAATTGACAGGGGTAATCTTTTGTACTGAGTAGGATATCATCATATTTTACCGTCCGGTTAAATGAAGCAGAATTAGTAGTAAATGAGTGTTTTGTGGTAAAAACAGACCGTCCGGATCCGGAACGCGGAATTCCGGATAAATGAGACAAAATAACGTAGAAAAAATCTGTTCCCAAATAGAATTGTCCGTAAACTGAAGCGTCCGGTTATCTGGCGTCCGGATATCTGAGGCCCCACTGTATAGCTACTATTTTATATGTCAATGATTATTAATTACTAAAAAATCAATTCAGTACCATATGGTTTTAGTCTTTTCAATGCATGTCCTTTAGACAAATATAAATCTGGCACCCACAATATTGATCAGGAAGAACTTGCAATATGTAACATCTATATCTATTGGTTTTCGCAATTGTCTGTCCCTTTGACTTTACAAATAACGTTTGTATGCTGTCAGATTGAAACTAAAATTTTTATTCCTGAATTTCTTAAAATGCTGGTAGTGAATTTGGTATGAGATGGCATCCCAGATAATAGGATTTATCCCCAAATTAACACAAATTGACTTTCCAAATGTATCCATCAGTCTCCTTGATGGATTATCTACAAAAGCACAAAAATTGTCTTTGGGCAGACACTTCAGTTAAAACGGTGGCTAATTTCCATGTCTTGTCATCCAGAAGAAAGGGAAAAAAAGAGGATTTCTGGAGAGTGAAGCCCAAAGATCAATGGCAATTGAATTAGCACTGACAGGACTGAGAAATGAACGGAGAGAGCTGTACGCGGACCTGGCATTTCTTCTCGGCAATCTTTACCTGTAATTGAATTTACTTCCACACCATATCTGAGCCAGTTGTGATTTTTCCCTTCCATCAAACGAGACTGCAGAAGTCCGATTATTCATGATTATGAAACACACTCATAATTGATGCAAGTCACTAGAATAATGGTGGAAGAAAGGCTGTCAGGATGAAAGAATCTTTTTTACTTATTTATGAGTTGAATCTTATTTCTAAGTCTTCTGAGTCTACGTAATATGATATCGATATGATTGATATTTATTTCAAGGTTTCTTTGAGGTTAAGGGTATTGAAGTTGAATTTTAATACCAGGGATGGTCTTTACAAGTCATCACACAGATGCAGAAGTAACTCTTAATAAAAACTGATTTAGAAAATTGTTATCTTTGCACAAACTGGATGGATTGAGATAATGTAAATTTTAAGTCTTAATTAAGTTTACAAGGATGCAACTTCATCAAAAGGCCACATTTAACAAACTGATCATGGAGCAATATGGAATCAATACACAATATGAAAAGATTTACCTAGTGCTGTATGCCAACCAATGTTTTTAAGAAAAGTCTTACATTTTCAATAAAGGCCTGGGGACAAGTTGTACTATACATAACTTTTGCAATTTTGAAGCTATCAGAGTTCCTGATATCACCTAGATTTTAATTGATACATCTCTTTTTTCAAATTATTTACAGATTAATTCAGATGCAAGATTTATTGACGGAATATTTGCATTGATACCCAATACATTAATTTTCTTTTGCATAATGTCAGCTAATCTGCAATCAGTTAGTGTTTTTTCTGATATATTTCAGATTCTGTAAGTGGATTTTGAAAGCAATATTAGATTGATTGCTCAAATTTCAGTGATATTTCTCTTTCACACACTGATTTCCTCCATTAGACATTTAACCTTGATAACCAAATAGTCACGCATGGAATAAACATTGTCAGAGAGAGCAGTGAAGAAAATACCATGCAGGATTGTGATTTTCAACTATTTCTAGAGCGTTAATGGTTTTTTCAAATGCTCTCCAGGTCTTCCATGGATGTATAGAGAGTGAGGTCATTCAACTCTATAAAGCTAAAACCAGATATTAAAAAAAAAATGGAGGAAGGATCGAAGCTTATCACAATGTGATGTTTTATTTAGATGGTGCCAGGAAAACATTATTCCTATTTATTAATTCCTTTATTAACTTGCCAAAGTAGGAACAAGATAGTCGCACAGGGGGTTTAACTCAGTCACTTTTTTTTTCCAGTCCAGTATGCAAACAAATCTCCCCCAGTGCCTTCAAAAATGAACGCTCGAACTCCATTACATCAATGACCCACTGCATAAAGCAGAATATCGTAATACAATTTGACAAAGATGTGTGTGGGTTACAGAATTTGGTCATCTTGATAACGGGAAACGAGAACTTATTTTTGCACTTAGCATTGAACTGAGGATAAATATATAATTGTGTTGGGTTGTTTAGGGAGGTTGCAGGGGTCTTCTTCTGATAGATTTGGAGACTGTATTATAGAAAGATAATGCAATAATGATTGGAATATCTTGGCTACAGGATTAAGGGAAGTGATGTATCCCAAGGCACTGGTCTATGATATATTATTTTGGGAGTTTGAGTTGTGTCAATTCAGCATATTTGGATCAATTACAAAAAAAAAAGAAAAAAAGAATACTGCGTAGTTGGAACGCTTTCTGATAAATGAAAATGGTTTGTCAGATTTCATTTTTTGAAGACATTGGACATTATATGCCTTTCATATTGTGTTTAAGTATATTGCATAGTGTTATATTTTTAGAGTTATTAAGTTGTATTTTTAGGGTTTGTATTGTAGTCAGTTTTGTATTATGAAAAGAATATACATGTATGTAAATAAATGTGAGAGAGAGAGAGAGAGAGAGAGAGAGAGAGAGAGAGAGAGAGAGAGAGAGAGAGAGAGAGTTTTAAATGTTTTTGCATATGATATAGAACTGACTGCTCTTATTGATTGTTTCTGCAAGACAAAAGCCACCTTTTAAAAGGGTATAATTCAAAGGACTAAAGTATTAAGAACCAAAACAGATATTGTCTTGCTTGAAAGCTTGGATAAATCTTCAGGTTCTGCTAGTGATATATGCTAGTAAGTTTCTTAATGATTGCATACAGTCTCATCACTGGAGTCCATTAAAATTTTTAATAGCAGTAATGGTTAACCAGCATTCTTCTGAAGAATTCCTGTGAAAATTCTTTGCAAATGTTTTGTACAAGGATTACTGGAAACCAACTCCCAAAACAGCAAAGCCGACACTAAATCTCATTGTCTTGTCATACGTATCCAGTTTTTTTTATCCCAAATTATAAACAGGTATAAGCCATTATTTTTTGTTCAATTTTATCTTCATGTTCATGCTGAGATTTAAATGAAATTTATTCCTCAATTGATTTTCAATATGATAAAAAAAAAATTCCATCAAATTCCACTAATTGATAGTTGTTACGCCATGTTTATTTTTCAAAGCTCGTATAATTGAACAAAACTAATGGCTTGTTTTGTGAAAAACTCCATTGCGGGCTGTTTCATCTTCATCATGTGACACAATTTGCCAAATTTCCTGACAATACCACGAAGTAAAGGGAACGATTAGGTAAAAAACCCTGTGAGAAATGGTGGCCGATTGTGCCAGCTCGTAGATCTTTTCGAGTATCGAGTGATTTAGAGATGTTTTGGGGAATGTATCAAATCTGCAGCTACAAGTATTTTTGTCCTATTCGGCCATCAATCATACCCCTTAATGCAGTACTGTCATGCTCACAACCAAGCTCTGGAGACTAACCATTGTCACTGAGATTTCTCACAATGGAAAATTTTTTCGAGAAAGGATGGATCTTAATTCACTCCCTCTTTGCGATTGTTTAAATATAATGTTTTGAGATTTCAAATTTTAAAGGAAAAAAAATCAATTTTTAAGTTTTTTTCTTGAATTTTTGAGTTGGACTGTATTAGACATTTGCCTATTTGAATAATGTTGAATGATGATTTATGGTAGGGAGAATTTGAATTGTTGGTTTTAACTTTAATTAGTTTTATAATCAAAATTCTTTCAGTGCATAAATTAATAGCTACGATACAAAAAAAAATCTTTGATGAAAAATATACACCTTTGATATGAATGTATTGCAATTAATGCTACATTTCAAACGAAAATTAAATTTCATCCAATATTCATCTTTTTTTATGAAAACATTCTGGAAAAAGCCCTAAAAGAACCATCTTCTCTATAAATGAATGAATGCAATGGCATGGAAGGCTTCCGTGATGAAGTGGAAACAATATCGAGAAAGGTTTAAAGCCCGTAATGGAGTCTAATGAAGTCGTTGACAAGAGAGTGTCAGTGTCAATTTGGTTTTCTGATCCGATGCCCAGTGTCCGCTTTCAGAAATTTATCTAGATTCGGTAGGGTTTTTCTAGCAATCAGTATACACAACGATCAGCACAAAATTTTTACTTAAAAGAAAAAAAACCCTGACAATATTGATACGTTAACCATGATGTTTCTCCATAGTGGTATATGATTGCTGCTTTTGCATTGGAATCATGCAATTATTAATTTGGTATTTATAGATTCGAAAAAAGCTAAATCAATTAAAATTGATGTATATATTTAAAATTTCATTGAAATTGCTATTAATTGAAACAGATATTTTTAATACTGTTTCTTCCCTGTTTAGAACTTAGCTAGATCAATCTTTACATATAGTATGAACTGGGGAGTTATTTGACAATTTAAACAAATTTAGAGACATTTGAGTTATTGCAGGTCCTTTTTAGATCTGCATGTCAAATTTATATCTATTAGTCTGCGCACTAACTGACTTTTTTCATTAAATTTTCAAATGTTATTGTTTAAAGAGTATTTATATAAATCCATTTTCGGATGGATCCAAGGTAAATTTTGACGCAACTTTAACACAGAACAAATCATCAAGGGCATCATAACATATTTTTCAAGCTATTTCAATATATTTTAGCTTTTATTTATGAATACTGTATGAAGAGGGTATATACATCCTGGTATTGATTTTGAAGTGTGTCATCTAAGTACAGATCAACGATCTGAAAAAAAAAAAAAGCTGAAATCCCAAGAAAAAAAAGAAGAAAAAAACCTACAATAACAACTCATAATGTCGAGTGACGTTTTCAAACTGAATTTAAATAATATATGACTCAATTTCATTGGTTATAATGTTTGAAATTATTTACGTTTTGTTGTAACATTGATGACATCACAACTTTGTTTTTGCCCCAGGTCATTGGAGAATCATCTTTTGATCCTAAATTAAATCGACTATTGTTGTCATAAATTCTATTTACTAGCAGCTAATTAGTCTATTTGTCATCTTGTCCTAATTCTGGATAATTTTCTCTGTCAACAAACTGCTTTGTCCTTAAAACATTGAACAATTTTACTAAAACGCACTTCCGTTGATGCATCAATCTCTTCAAATGGGACGTAATAAAAAATCATAACAATAGATTTACTGTTTGGATGAAATTTTAATTAAAACTCTTTCTAAGTGATGAGTCGGGGAGTGCAGTGCATTACGTGGTTCATCCCCTTGTGCCCTAGCATGAAATTGAGAGGATTTTGTTCACATTAAAATTGCATTGATTTTTTAAGTTCAATGAGTTCTTCTGAATGGAAGACTTTAAATCAGTTTCATGAACCAATATAAAGAAAACTTTGCTATATAGAGTTGCGTATGTTTTTTGATAGTACTTTATCAATGTGTAGTCTGTTAGGTATTTTATATTACTTTATTTTCAAAGAAACCTCATCTAATTACAATTAGTGTTTTGCTAGTACATGTACTGTGAAGCCCCTGTTTTTCTTTATGGTGGAGGAGAGATAATTGACCTCTTTTCAAATTATATTCACTTAGTACAAGATCTAAAGCTGCTTTGTAAGTGGACCATTTTTTCATTTCAAGAAAATAATTATTGTTTTTTGTTTTTGTGAGTTTTTATTAAATAATGCATCTCACCTCACGGACTCGGTAGAATTTTATATACTAGCTGGATTGTAAGTAGTAAGCTCACAGGATGATCAACAAATTACACACCTAGATCAACCTTAGATTTACTGTATACAGGGTTACTTACGCCCCGTGAAATTTTCGCCCTTTTACACTTGCAAATGGTTTTGCCCCGTCTTGAATTCACCCAGATGCAGCTGTGTTAACAGAGATATTATTTGCAACATAGAATTTGCCCTGTCTTAAATTAAAACGAGGGCTAATATTTCCCAGTATACAGTATTTGTATCATTTCTAAAGCTATATAAATCGTAATTTAGTAAAGCAAAAAAATTCATTAGCTTTGAATGTTGAATGCATTCCTATATCTTAATAACGAGATCTTCTTCTCAAGGAGATAGATTTAGTCTTAAAATGGCCACAACCACATAGGCCTCTTAATAAAACTCTTTTGACATTTGATTCAATCATCAGTATGCTTTAAGATGACCATGCTCTTTTGGCATAAAGTGACTGCTTTGAAAAGATAGTTGTGAAGATATTGATATGTATTAACTCAGCAGTTTGCTCTTTCAAATGTAAGAAAGAAATTGTTCATTTGCAAGAAGCAGGTGTTCATTTTAACTTTAACTTCATTACAAACATGTTCATTTACCAAGACTTTGAATTATTAAAGGAGTATTCCACCAGAGGATATGTGTAGATTATTTCTTTAGAAATGGTATTCGATTCCCTCTTCTACTTGTCAGTTCACTTCAGCCTTCCACTAAGTATTGAGTTTTTGCCCATACATATATATAATATGTCAAATTTTTCAGCTCATTCTTGAGAACAAGTGAACGTCTGGCATTGCAAAACTATTAATTTATCTATTTGGGGTTGCAGTATTTGCCAAATTGTGTAATGTGTTAATTTAAATTGACAAGATATAAATCCCAACTATATGTCTTAAAACTCAAAATCCCTGTCAGATTCAAGCTCATGACCTGCAGTTATAGTATTATTATTATTAGATTATAATAACTTAAAAATAATATAGTAAAAAAATATGTAGTTTAAGTAAAAAAAAAATTAATACACAACTTTAAATTGTAGTACTGCTGTCAAATAAGCTACATGTATCTTACTCAAGTAATATAAGAATGAACTAGGGACTTCATGAGGACACAAAGAAATCTCAGAACTCCTGCATTGAGAAAGCACAGCACTGTGATAATATTCTTTATTGAAATTATTATAGTTGCAGAAATCATTGATTTAAGAGTCATTCTGGGCAATGCAATAAGGCTTCTTTTGGATGTGAAATTTTATAAGACTTCCTTTTCTGTATAGAATTGACTTTCATGTAGTGAAAACCTGTTGAAGAAATGATGAAAACTGTATCATACAATCAAACATTTAACACGGAAGGAAATTGAAACAAGAAAACTTTTCTTCATGTCGTTATTTTACAGCATGCATGAGTGGGAAACCTCATGCTTTTAACGAATTTCCCCTTGCAATGAGTAACTCGAAGATGAAAAAATATTAGCTGTTTGGAGCCGCATTATAAAGGAAAGATCAATGCCTTCTTTGTTGGTGCATTGTTGCAGTTGCTTAATAACCCTGAGAGAGTGTGTGGGTGGGTGGAGAAAATGGACTGACACACCAATATGATGCCTAAGCCCATTTTGAAATTAATTCAAACAAATGAATCATAAACCTGGTGTGTAGGACGAAGAGCATTAATTGTCAGTCAGTCCCTGCTTTTTTATTAAAACGATGTTATAAACTTTCTTTGGTCTTAACTGACGGCAGACTTTTAGGTAATGAAAACTCAGGTAGGAGCACTTAATGTTGCAAAGAACTCTAAGCCTTAAGGTACAGTTTTAGTCATATTTTGCCCCATTTAATATTTTTGGGCAACGTACTGCTGCGGACACAATTTTCCTCCACAAAAAACTGGTATAAAAGGCAATTTTCCATCATTTTTGATAACATCTTAGGAGTGTGACATAACGTTGCATCCATTTTGCCCTTTTGAAAACAGAATGAAACTGCAAAACTTTGTCATTTATACACATGCGTTCAAGATGTTATACATGTACTTTCATGAGATTTAAACAACTTTCGAAATTGTATTCTCTTCTTAGAAATATCATCCTCAGTACAATAATTGTATTATTGTATGAGGCCTAGTGTTATGTATTTTCTCTTTAATATTTTGCAATGCACCTTTATATCTTGCATGAATCACGTATTTAACTAAAGAGAGCATTTTCTTCTTTCGTTATTGTAGTTCATGATTTTGCTCATATACATATAATGTTATGTACAGACTGTAATGGTCATTTATTTGTAAACATGCTAAATTTTACACATTTCTTCAGATGAAAAAAAAAACATGATGAAGAACACGTCTTGAATAACTTTATATTAAAAGAACTAGGGCCATTGAATATGTTCTGTACAGAACTCTAAGCTCACCTGTTCTTCAACCGTTTTGTGATTACAGTCAAACTTCGCTATCTTGAACAGGATGGGACTGTTTTAAAACTTCGAGATATCCAAGTATTTGACATTAATCAAGGGTAAAATATTTTAAAAATAAGTGGTGGGGACTTACAAATCACTTCGACATATCCATTGTATTTGAGATATCAGTGTTTGAGATATCGAAGTTCAACTGTATATGAAAGCAGTAGGATTTGAACTTTAAAAAATGTATTTGTGTTTTTTAATCTATAGCAACATGCAATGAAAGAAGAAACAAACACCCCTAGTTCTTCATATCCAAGGCTTAATTGGCTTTCATTTTGCTTTGTTGAATTCTGTCACCAATTCTGCATATATACATGTAATTCAGATAATGCTTTGATTTTACCGAGCACTTTTCCCCTGCTTGTTTTAAGCTTCAAACACAGCTGTATATATAGGAAGCTGTGAAGTCAGGATAACAGATTCAGCCAATTAGAGGTGAATTTAGTGTGAAGGGACACTGCTTAGATCTGTTCACTGTGGGAATCATTGCCTCTCATCAGCATCACACTGAAAGAAACCCCCGGATTATAGGCTTCTGGTAACCCTGAAAGCTGAGGGGATTAATTGACTGGATTTGGCTAATCTATATTTACTGTAATGGACTTCTAATTTAATACAATTTTTATGGATTTTCCCCCCAATCTAAATAAATACAAGCCAAACAGAATTGCACTCTAATGAATGAACAGAGGAATTCACTGTGTTTGAGAAAACCAGGCAAGCTGATCTTTACATTATATTGCACGTAAGGTTCCAGTTGTCCATGTTTTTGTTTGGTATTAGTAAAACTCTGAGAATCTGCAGACTTTCTGTAGGTAATTTAGAAGCTCTAGTGAAACTAATTTTAACAGCCAAGTGGCCAGGAAGCACCAAACCCAAACATTTTGTGATCTCTGAAGGCTCCTGTAAACTGAAGTCTATGTATTCAATGAACACTCTCTTGGGTGGCTCAAAAAGGGATGTAAACAAAATCACTTAGCTAGTTCTCCCTGGTTTGGTCTGATCAGTGATGAAGCAAGTAGTGGGCTCTCAGTCAATCTTTCCACACCTTCAGTTAGCTTATCTGTCTACAATCAAGAGAGATTTGCTCTGGGCCCCCTGGTTACTGTAGCTGAAAGCCTGTATTTATCTTGGAAGCCTTGACAAAGCTTATTAGTAAGGTTAATGAGATTTGAGTCCAGGTTTCTATAATAACTATCCAAGTGACCACCTATTCACTGTGTCTCTGGATGGGAAGACTGCTCACCAGCTAATAGCAGTTGGGGCCAGCTATGAGAATTTGCTGATCTTATTAACATCTGAAGAAGCTTAATTAGAACCTGTTCTTATACAATGTATGACCTTGGGTACTCGGGGTAGATCCTCATCATATCTTTATGAGGATTTATGTTGCATAGAATTGCATCTTTTGTGTTCACATTGTAACAAATACTGCAGGGTACTGAATTACTGAAGCTTGTAAACTAAATCCTTTTTACTTACAGTGTAAAATCTGATACCTTTTTAGCTCACCTGAGCTGAAAGCTCAAGTGAGCTTTTCTGATCACTTTTAGTCTGGAATCCGTCTCACTTTTTACATTTTTGATTTCTTCACAACCACTGGGCCAATTTCAACCAAACTTAGCTGGGGGGGGGGGGGGTGTTAAAATTTGACATATAAATATAAAGAGAAAAATCTATTTCTCAAAAATCAACCACGATGGGGCAAGAGCGGTGGGGCAAATTTTTACACATACAGAGTTAAAAAAAATTAAATTCTCTTAAACAAAGTATTATGTAGAATTATATCTATGTGAACAGTTGTATAAGATCTTCCTGGTAACTGCAATGCTCAATATGTGATATAACAATGAAATCAGCCAGTTTCAAAAGAGGCCCTATGTTTAACAAAAGAATATCAGCTGGGGAAAATTTGTTGAAAATCTTTTTATACATGATATAATTAAAAAATTTGTCCAGATATTTTGTATAACTATGGTTCCATTAAGCTGGTTTTATTGTGTTTAATTCGTTGCTCAGGTGAGTGGATGTGGCTCATGGGCCTCTTGTTATAAAGTGTGATTGAATCAAAGTAATGCAGCTACTCTTTACCATGTCTTCAAAATCGTCACAATTATAGAAAATAAAAGAAACATGGCATGACTTTTTACTGGATGACATCTTTGCAATAAGAGATTATTAAAAATTAAGTTAAGAAATGCTTTTATCATGCTAATTGATTAATTGAAATCATGCAATTATTCTGAAGTCTTTGATGACCGTGATTTTTAATTTGTTTAGGAGGAAATGAATTACAAAACATAATATTACTGCCAGCTAACTGAACCAGTTATAGATTTCTGTACCCTAAGAATTCGGTTATTTCCAATTCTATTGTGTTTTTTTTAAAAGTACAACATCTTCAGCTGTTACATCAGTGCGCCTGAATGAAACTCCCAGAGATACTTCTAATTCTAATCAAGAATCATATAATGCGGCACTCTTAATGCTTTAGAGTTTCGGGCCCATTGTGTTGTTTTGGGGATTTTATTTCAGAGGCTAGATCTCTATTTGCAAGTGGACAGAAGAGATTTAATATTTCAACAATTGAGTTCACTGGTACTGTTTTGTCGGAGTGCATTCGACTGTTTGTTAAAACCTCTGGAGGTCCATTAAATATGAATATAATCATTGAAGGCCTATAATAAATTTGATATAATTGCACTTTATTTTGAGGCATCATTAGGTATGCTGTTGGTATATGGCATATAAAAATGGAAAATTTATCTTTGTGACAGACGTAGTGAAATTATTTCCTGTCTCCTGATTACATTTGGTTTTGTTGTGACATTTTAACACATGTCCAGAGAAAATGTGTCGTAAAACAATCTTCTCTGCCGGGAATTAACACCTTACATCGCTCCTGAATTATTCAATTTGGTGCAAATTCTGATACTAATATATCCATGCATATTTGATGGGAACAATTTGAGTATCAACAGAAGGGAATTCTATCTGGTTCTAAATGGTATCCATACACACAGAACTTGGTACTAGATATGAGTCTATTAGGCCTTCCTTGTTTGATTTGACAAAACATCATTTGAAAAACCTAGGGGACTGAATAAATGAATTTTTAAAATTTAATTTTCAGGAACATGGTTCTAGAAAATGTCATTTTCTTCTTATTCTTTTTTAAGCTTTGCAGGATATTTCCTCATACAATATTACAATTCAATTTCATTAAAGATATATTGTTATACAATATTGTTTTGTTCCACGTAATATTGGACGGGGAGGAAAATAGATTAAAAGCAGATCTCCAGGCCTGATAATGCCTACAACTAATGAAATGTCTGCACAGAAAAAACATGCCTATTCTTATGTGTAACAAGTTTGAAGAACTTTTCTTGAGTGCACAATTGTAAGATCTTTTCATTGTTACATCATATGTCTGTTGTGTTCTCTCCTTCCTTTTAAAAGTACTCAAATGCCTACATATACATGTCGAACTCATGAAAAAAAAAAAAGACTCAATTTATCAAATTATTTTGAGGTTCAGAATGATTCAATTCATGTTATGACTAAAAGTATGAAATATAACATAATAATGATTTTGGTGAAATCTCTCTCTCTCTCTCTCTCTCTCTCTCTCTCTCTCTCTCTCTCTCTGAGTTTCCAATTATTTTGAAATCATGTGGTATTACACACTGTTGATTTATTCATATGTTTTTTCTGTAATTTGTTTTTATTTCAAAGGTATTAATGTGACTTACAACTCTCTCTCTCTCTCTCTCTCTCTCTCTCTCTCTCTCTCTCTCTCCAATCATCTTTAAACCATGTGCCAACTGATTACTGTAGGGGATTACCCGGCCAGCAGCTCCATGCTGTCATGTGTTGCAGCTTATATCTCAAGTTGTAAAGTGTGCCAGTGTGTAGTATATAGATTTCTCAGAGTACAAACATTCATTCATTAAATGTCAAATCGATTGATTTTTTTTCTCGTCAGCTGTCAGGCTCTGTGATTGGTTGAAGGACTCTTTGATGTGTCGGATATTTTCCCTCCTCCTGAAAACATTGTATATATTACAATGTGTTTATAGTTTTGCTATAGAATTCACCCCAAAGCAGATGATGTATGAGAACTTTGCATTTATTTTCACTGGAATTTTGTGGAAGTGACGTTTGATTCATTCTTGGCTATGGAAAACGTGATTTTTTGGACATAAAACATTTTAACAGAAAGAAAGGCTTTCTTTGCTGTGCAATTGTCACTGCTTCCTTATTGCTCTAGATATGTTATTTGACAGAACAAGTACTTTTCAAATATATACAATATTTTACCTTGGGAGGAATACAAGAGGACGTTTTGTCATTTTTCAGGTGTGAAGAATTAATAACTGTAACAGTGCATGGAGGTAGATATTGATTTTTCAAGTTATTGCTTTTAATCTCCAGGAAATTCTATTGTCTCTGCGAGTAAGCAGATGAGGAGTGGGAATCTTTAGGTTTATGGAAGTAAAAAAGGAAAAAAAAAAATTGGTCAATATTCAATCTTGGAAATTGGGTCCTTTTTCTACCAGCATCTGGTTTCATGGAGGGTGCCATATTGGAGGTGATCTGACCCAGTAACCAAAGAAATGTTTGACTTTGTCACAGAACAATTGCTTGTGTGTGTGGAGTGCAGACTAAAGGATTGATTTCATTGTTCTCTTGAGCTGCTAAACTGAGGCATGTTCTAGGTACAATGCTAGCGACATAGTTCTTGAGTGTATAATCTCGCTGTAGCATGTAATTCGGCTTGGAGATCATAATTAAGTTATGGTGGCAAAGAAACAATTACAGAGAGGACAAGCCTGAAAAAAAAAATATGCATCTGTTTCGAAGATCTAGAAGTAGGTCTCCATCTTTTGAAATTCCAAAGCTCTGTCTTTCAAAGCAAAAACACGTTTCAATTGAGGAACCAAGTCCTAGCGCTTCCATTGGCCTGGAGGTCCCTCTTGAACACAGGGGAAGGTCCACAAGTTTTGATTCCAGTTCTCTGTGTTCGGAGAACAATGAGTTTCTCCAGGTTCCTATGACAGGGAGGCGATGTCACTCCTTTGATTCTTGCACGATTGGATCTCGTAGTTGGAGTGCCGAGTCTTCTGATGACAATGGCTCTGAGAGAGAGACCAGAAGTTGGAACAGTTTACGGATTCCGAGAGCAAAGAGAAGGACTTCGATGGATATTCCTAAACTGTGCATCCATTGTGTTCACATGGAAAGATATGCAGAGAGAGAACACGGGGGCTTAAATGGAAATGGATATTATAACGGCAGTGAGGAATACCTGGCTTCGTCCAGCACTAGTTATACCACATCGTCAGATGACGGCTCCTTAACCTCAGACATAGACTTTTATCTGTCGGATGAATCCTCACAAGGAGATCATGGTGACAAGGAGAGTGACGCTGAGCCCTACTCAAAGGACTCAGCCAGGAACAAGAGCTGCTCGCCAGATTGTGGTTATCCAAGGAGTTCCCACTCACATTCTCCTTCTCCGGAAGACCGCAAATCTCCCAAAGAGGACCGCCCTTACACGAACGCTGTCACCTTAGAAGTCCCTGTTATCCGGCAACATCGCTCCACTTCTCTAGATGGAGCTTTATTGCAATCCAACTCAAGTTCAGAGGTCACAGCTTTGCCGGTTAATGCTAACCGTGGAATGGTGCAGAGACAGGACTCTTTTGATGAGGGGTTGCTAGATGTGAATTTGAAGTCGCAGGTTCGATCCACATCTGTGGATGTTAATTTACCCACAGAGGAGGAGAAGCATTATAAAGCTATTACAGCATCACCGTAAGTTATATTAATAATATTCTTCCCTTAATTATAATTACCCCATTTCATGGCCATTATCCTCTCCCCCTCCCCATAGCCTTTCTCACACTTTCCATCCTTCAAAAATGTAAATAATGTAGAAATTTTTCGTCCTTTTTATGTGAATTTTCCACATTGTTTACTTGGAACTATTACAAAAGGCCAGAGAGTGCAGCTGCACTGTGTCAATTAATGTTGCTCGTTTATCTTTCTGCTTTGTTATGCAGAAAGATGTGCATTCCGCACATAATGGGATTGAAGGACTAAGTACTGAGTTTTCATCATAGCATGATATGTGAATCAGCTGGATTGGGGATGGAGAAGATTTTTATCAGCATTGTTTAGTTAATAAGCAAGAAAGGCTTGCTGTAACAATGGTTTATAAAGGTATTCTAGATGTGTCAGTGTCTAATCAATTAAGTTCATATTTTTACAAGAATATCAAGTCATTTTGCCTTTTATTCCAAAATAGATTTAGTTGAATGTCATTATGAGCTAGTTATGACATTTGATAACATTTTTTTTCTTCCCATCCTCTAAGTGTCAGTATTTGGTCGAAGTGGGGGAAAATATGTGTCTCTGCCGCTTTTCTATTTTGCCATTGCTGATGATAACCCAGATTTAGAAAGTTGCTAATATAGGAACATCTCACTGTTTATAAATAGCTTATTATCAGAAAAAAATCCTTCTGATTGCTGTGCAAACAGTAGAAATCAGGAGTGAAAATAACAGTGTAATTCCTCGGCAAACACAGGAAGAACCAAGCTTCTTCAGACAGGAAGGATCAACAAATCAGATTAATCGACAGGCATTGAAAACTATAGAAGAGCTACGATATATCATTGAAAAAACTGTGAATCAATTGAGATGATGTATTGAAAGGTGCGAAATGGCCACAAATTGAATTTATGGTCAATTGACGGTGGCAGGGTAAATGCAGAAGTAGTGTTGATAAAAATTGTTAATACGCACTTTTGAGGAGAGGAATATTGATAAATCATTCAGGGAAGTTTGTGATTTCGTAGAGTTGCACATCTGCTATTTTTAATACGCAGAAAGGCTAAGGTGCAAATTGTCATTAATATCTTTATATTTCTGAATTTGTTTGAAAAGAAAATCTGCCATTGTCAAGTGCATTTTTAGGACTCAATGTTTTGAAAACAAAGTGTACTTTCAACTGATTAGAGATTAAACAGTAAAGACTAAAGTACACACACATAAAAGCAAAAAAATGCAGATAAGAATTCAAAGCTAGAAAAATAGAGAATATTGACAAAATGAAAACTACAATTTTAATGCATGTAGTGGAAAATTTGATGAGTATTCAAAAGAATCAAATGTTCTTTTGAAATCATGCTTCATCGTGACTCTTTTGATATATTTTTTTTTGTTGGAATGAATTACTTCACACTTTTTGTTTGAAAATTCTACATGATCTGTAGGAAGTTGATGTTTGCAATCAGAACACTGCAGATTATAAACTCATGTTTCTTTTTTCACTATCTCAGTCCATGGTAGCATTTATCACCAGCCTGTGGAGAAATAAGTTTTATCATCTTTTTGGCTTGTTACTGGAAATGATAATAAACTTTTGAAGCTGAAATTTTTAACACAATGTTTTTTCAAAGCATTCAGATGCAAGTTCAATATGAAGGTCTCAGTGGTTCTATCTAAATGGTAGAAGATAAATCTTTGCAAAAGATTATCATTTCTGGAAAGGTTATTTTCCTCGGAATGATTGGGCATTTTATATTTCCACTGAAATTACTGTCAATTTTTGGGCCTCTATCCATTTAGATAGAGAATTTTTGGTGGAAAATTTTCTCCAAAGTGATTAATTAAGAAGAACTTAGCTGTCAATATGAAAAAACAAATTTCGAAATGCATGGAATATGATCTTGGATCTTGCTGTATAGGATGTCTGAGCAGAAATTGTAATCAACGACTACGGTAAATTTGTCTCTTTTTTATCATGTTTATAAACGAGAGAGCAACTTCCTGTTTATCTTAAGGGTAATCACCTTCAACAATTTTCCGGCACTCATAATTGTACGTGTTGTTTATATGTTATTAAAAAAATGTTGGAAGAGATTCCTGGTTTGATTCTGTACATGCCACTGCAATTTTACAGCAGCGATTTCATAAGATGCAACAAGGGAGGTGATAAAACAATGGCCTTGAACCGAACAGATGCAAACTTCTAAAGACCTGTTTGATAAACATGTTAATACACTTGAAAATTTGTCTTAAATTCAAAATCTTATGTTTTTAAACGCTTTAGCCTTTGACATTATAAAATTTATCATGATAATAGATTAATAATGTTTTCCATAATAACTTCTTTAATGATTGAAAGAAGAATTAGTTTCTATATAGCTACCAAAGAACTACTGCATGTCCGGTAATTTTCGCGATGACCTAATTTTCGCTTTTTTCGCGATCTATATTAAATCGCAAATAATTGAATACGCAGAAATTATATCCTGTATCATTTTCTATAACAAACTTTTTAAATTGCAAAAAATGACTGACGCAAATTAAAAATGTTACAGATTTTCCCCATTTTTGCAAATTTTGTGACTCGCAACAAAAAAATGGATATCTGGTAAATGATATTAGTGTATTCTTCTTGCTTGAAGATGATATTGCACATAAAGTATGGTATACAAAGTCAGCTGGTATGGCATCTTTATATAGAGTATCAGATAGAAGATGTCAATCAAGTAAGATTACAAAGAAAACAAGAATTTGTAACTGTCGATTCATAATTCTGATCAATTTGGACAAGGGTCTGTAATTAAAGATAAAGAAGTGACTCCTCATAGCTAGATTGAAACTCTCAGCTTTGAGGAAGAAGCAGATAGATTTTTATATAGCTCAGCCTTTCGTGAAGCAGTTTACTTTTCTGCTGTCTCCTGTTGGGATATGTAGCTTACTGTTATCAGAGGGATCTATATGGCAGATGTTCACTGCGAACATTCTCACACATGTAAACAAGGAAGAGGCTCTGCAAAAGTATGCTCCATGTCAATCAGCAACTAGACATTTATTGCAATGTGTATGCTGTTGAGTTATACATGCTGAATTTCTGTGAGGAAGATTCTTGCATATTGGTCACATATTTTTGAAAATTTTGAAAAAGCACCATGAAATTCTGTCAGTAACTTATCCTGAATTGGTGTCAGTGTGAGAAACAGGATATGTGCCTTTATTTCATACAGATCAATTTTTGTAATTTGTTTTAATTACCTTCCGAGAAATATAACCCTCCATTGTGAAATTTTTGCATTAATAATAAGTTCATTCTTTGTCCTTAATGCCTAATTCCTTGATCATGGTAATTATAAAATAATCAATAAACAGAATTGAAAACTTATCTTTCAAAAGGAATGGAATGAATAAATGATTATCTCAATTTTCAGGATCTCATTAAAAAAAAAGGAATAATTCAGATTTTAAATTGAATTTTGTTTTCATGTTTTGATGTTGCAAACATCAATGTTTCACACTTGAATTTGTCATAATTGCGACAATCACGATTTACAATTAAGATTTAAGCATGAGAACAGAAATTTGTGTGTTTCATTTTTGATCCAAAATACAATTTATTTAAAATTGTATTCATTATATTCTGAATAGGACATTGAACATATATTATGATTTTAATTAGTTTTTAATTTGAATAAAAGGATTTTTAAAAAAATCCTAGTATGTTTTTAATCCTATTATATTTCTTGCAAAGACCAACATATATTTAGGAAATCTTTAGAATTAAAATAAGATTAATCATATAAAATGGATTTCAATATTATATTAATATTATTTACTATATAATAGCTGCATGATAAAATAAAAAACAATTTTGGTTTTTTAAAACATTGAATATAAATTTCAATTCATTGTAGGGAGCCCAATGGTTGTTTCTTGACAAGGTCAAATGCAATTAAAGATCCCAGGTACTGTTCAAGATTAAGGTCTATAGGTCTATAAAGCTGGCACCGACAGTAGTTCAAATGGTCAACCAATTGTGACTAATTCTTGATAGGAGTTCAAACAACAGCTTTTCAGCTAATGTATTTTTAAAAGTGTTTGATGCTCAAAACTTACTTCTAGTAAGTTGTTCATTTTTCCAAAATCATATTTTGTAAGAAAATAACTGTTCCAAACACAAGCATGCTTTGCCGACTATTGGATGCAAGACAATTGATCCAAAGTTGTTGCTTTTTCATTACTGATATCCATTTTCTGAAATAGTACAGGTAATATAATTATAGTAAACATATTAAAACTTCATAATTCTTTTCTGAATATGATAGTAGAAATATCTTTTGATGTTGATTAGAGTAAGACTATATGACTATCATCAATGATTTATTAGGATGCATTGTAAAAGTAAAACAATAGGACTACATGCAGTCATCAATAAGATGATATTGTTTATATGCATCATCAATTATGCTGTAGAAGGTTATGTTTAATCAGGGGTCAAAAGGTCATTGGTTTTTTATGGAGGTTTTTCAGTACCTGATTCATACTGGTATTTACCTGATCATTTGAACAATCTCTAGTTTTTTTAAGTCACCTGAATCATTGACCCATTTTCCCCCACAATCATGCAAGCCTAAAGGGCCTTACTGGTATTTTCATGACTTCAGTTGAAGTAAATTCTAGTCATGAAAATCAAAAGGAATTAAGAACTGATTTAGAATGTACAAAATTTAATTATTTGAATTTTTATGACTTAACTGGTTACTGAATTTGCTGATTATACCATTGTTCTGATTAATAGATAACTGGTGAACATTGTAGCAGATGAACCTTTGTACTTTGAATGTTGTATCATAAAATTTTAAACCATTACTAAATTTTGTTTTCCTTTTACTGTAAATCTTTTTTGTTTCTTTTAGGAAAGCCATTTCAAAGAGCACTTTCAGCAACACAAACTATCTTCATCCAAGCCATGCAGAGCAATCAGGCTTCAGGAGAAGGGAACTCAGGTCAACAGTCGATTGGTCGGTTAGTTTGCTCTAGCTCTCTTGATTGGCTACTTTACTGGTTCATGAAGATTAAAGCTGATTGGTCAACAGTTGCATCAAATTTCAGTCTGAGATGCCTGATGTATTTTATTGGTTATGCATATATATCTATAATGTAAAGATTTTAGATAACAATAGAAAAGAAATCAAATTCACCATTATAGTACTGTATTTGTAACCTGCACTATCAAAACAATGTATCCACCAGTAAATGAGTTGAATATCAGCACAATGAATGAGTTAATTTAAAAGTCTGATTGTCTAAGACATTGTGGTCTGTTTTAGGACCAAGCAGTCAACAGTGATCACATGTGGGTGGAAACCAATGCATCGGGCGATTACTGCTACGCCATGGAGCCGGATTGTCTGGTGAGAATGTTTTCTATGGCAGGTTGTAGTTACAGGCAGATTTGTCTGTGTCTTCCAGACCAGCAGGTTGCATGGTGCTTAATTCCTATCTCCAGTGGTATAGAGCAGATGGGAATGGGAGCTCAAATTGAGTCAGTCTCTCTCTCTCTCTCTCTCTCTCTCTCTCTCTCTCTCTCTCTCTCACATGATAAAAATTGCTAACAAGCAAGCAGTGTTTAGCTTGAACAATTAAGAAAAATCCGCTGTATACAGTAAAACACATTTATAGTGAAAACACTCATAATGAATTCCTGCCTACAGTGAACTTAATATTATTCCCCACAGTGTATGAACTTACTAGGATGTAAAGAGTTTTACTTAATATATAGAATCAAAATATCCCTATAAACTGTTGCTCTATGTACATGTAATGGTAGATTCACTATATAGTCGCACTATTTATGAACGACAATTGCAAATCTTTTATTAAAAGCAGGAATTGGTGAAATATCTGAGAGTACTGCTGGTGAATTCCAGGGTTAAGTGAGGATAAGAGGTGAAATATTTCTGTATTAGGTTTATTTTATTTTCTCCGTATTTCCGAGCAAATTGATTATTGGAATTTGAATTACGGAGGAAATTTGTTTATGTGTGACCAGGGAGCACTTTTTTAACTTCACTGATCATACTTTGCACAAGGGTCCACAAAGTGTTAATCCTGTAAACGAATTGAAGGATATTGTCAGAAAGCAATTAAACCTGAAAGAGAAAATAGTATGGCTGATCCTTGCTTTTATCTGACCTGAGCTTCGTAGGGTAATAAGTTTAGCAATTGTAATTTTGTTGCTTGAAATCTTAAGGGAGAATTTCGATAAAGGTCGAAGATGCAAGCTTGATAAAAATGGTATGAAGGTCTTCAAATCAGTCTGTCGGCCTGACAGACAAAAAGAGGAGAAACTGATGAAACAAGAATGGCAGAACTGGATCCTAATATTAACGCTTAAGTATTTTGTGATCAGGATTTGATGGGCTAATGGAAAATTGAATGGTCTCCGGGAATCCCTGGAGGGATTGGATACCTACAATAGTTTATAGGGAAATGAAGCAATTAGGCTGAAACCAGTAAAACTGAAATAAATCTACAAAATGGAATTATCTGTGCATCATTGATGGATGTCAGATTTTTGACATTAATACAAGACTCTATGGACAAAAATCGGTGGTATATTTGATACTTCAATATAATAGTTTAATAGCATTCTGACAAGTATATGTGTGATAGAGAGCATTAAACCATACCTGAAATATTATTTGTAGCTTCAACTGTTTTCGTTATTTACAGTAGAACATTTTATAATTGAGTTTTTGAATTCCCTAGCTCATCTACTTCAAAGGTCAAAGACTAATTCTTTCTTGAAAGTGTCAAAACTAGCTTATCTTAGCATTCACATTGATTAATCAATATTTCAATTAAATATTAATAAAGTTATTAAAAGTATGAGTGCTGCAATGACAGTGCTTTTAGTCAGGGGCCTCTACATGGATATCAGAGGGATCACAAACACACATACAGTAAAACACGCTTATAACGAAGTCCCAGGAACAGGCAACTTTACTTCATTATAAGCATAGTTCGTTATATCTGTCAAGTTTACAACATGTTATAAAGTCACAGGGAATGAAAATCTCTTCGCTGTAAGCGTCAATTCATTATAAGCGTGTTCACTATAACCTGTTTTACTGAACCTGTATAATTATTTGAAAATGCATGTACATATATTGCTTCAATTAATAATATGTGACAGTCTGCAATTTTATATGAAAGATTTGCTTTGTCACATTTGCAAGATGCAGCATATGCCATTGCATGAAATATTTAATAGTTTTTTCAAACCCATCTTTTTTACATTTATATTTTAATTTATATACATATAAGTTTGTTTTGTTTTGTTTTTTGTAGAAAACTGGACCAAGAAAGAAATGTGTTGCTTGTAAAATTGTGGCTCATACCATGTGTATTCCTCTTCTGGAGAAGGTAAAGCACTTTAAAAATGTATGGAAAGTCAAATACAAAATGTATTAATTATAGGTGGCAAATTACCAATTTGCTTTATGTTAAGTTCATGAAAAATAACTTGCTACATAAATAATATTAAAATTGAATTAAATTTCATCATGCAAAATAGTTTTATTTGATAATAATTACTCAGGGTTAGGTGTATAACTATTAATGTGTATACTATAGGCCCATACTCTTTGCAATTTTTTTATGTTTATATTCTAGTGAATAGTGTAACTATAAAGAAATCTTGCATATACCTTTTGCACATTTCTTAGTAGGTACTTTGGTACTTAGTTTTGGTGTACAAGGCTCAATAACATTGTCAATGACTGTCTGTTGCAGGAGTTGTGTACTTGTAATTGTGGTACAGTTCTGATCGCATTTAATCACTAGCTTCTCTTCTTTTTGATGGAGATGTTACACTGGACCTCTATGAAGCTTTGATTCACTAGATATCACTTAGTTCCATGCATTAACATTGTATACTGAAATACCTTTCACTACTAAGGGATGTCAATTTTACTCGGGTGTCTTAGTCGATTAATCAAAGCCTTTAGTCAAACGATAGTCGAGTACTTGTTGATTTATTTGAAACTGTGTGTCCTTTTGAAATCAAATAATGCTGCTATCACATTCACCATATCTTAAACCATAAACCATTAAAAAAACTAAGGATAATATGCACTAGGTGTATTTGATTTCAAATAAATGAAAAAGTATTTTATCTAAATATGCTTAAGCTAATGTCTTAGCTTTTCCTTTTTCTTGGGCGCTTACACATAACTGCGTTCCATATCATCTTAGGCAAATCAAATGTGAGATGTTAAGTCATTGTCCCCTGCCATGCAAAATCAACAATTAAAGTTATTAATAATAATTATTAAAAAAAAAACACCTTGATATGATATGATTAAATTTTGATTAATACTAACATCTAATCCAATAAATAACGGATTAGCAGAACCACATATTGATCTCTTCAAGTACATGTTTGCATAAGTAATTCTATTCAAAATAATAATCTGATCTACAAATTCAAAGGAGATCAATTTTCAGCCCCTTAAAAAATATACCAGGGAAATCCGTTCGGTGGAACAGAGTGTAACATTATCAAAAATGCGGAGAAAAGAAAACTCTTACTTTTATTCGAAGCCAAAAAAATGCTGCATAAAGAAACGAGGAAAATTGTTTTGAATTTTTTTCTTTACTCTATAACGAGTAATCAACTAAGAAAATTATGGTCAATGATCGGCATGACTGAGCGATAGTCAAGTACTTGAGTACTCAATGACATTTCTACCTTTCACTCATATCTTTGGTGGCAAAACAACTTCTGATACAGAATATCGTGCTGAGGGAGCAATAAACTGGAAGTACTATTGAAAATGAAGCTCTGCGTGGAAATTTAAGACATTAACACCAAATTGAAATTAATGTACTATGAAGAAGGAACTGGAAATGAACTGCAATAACTCATGAAGTCCATTGATTCAGAAGAATATTTAATGTGAAACACGTACAGTGTCAAGGTGGCTCTTCAGAGATTTAATTTGTAGCATGAAAATATTGTCTAGGCCATTACTTTGTGTTGAGTAGAGGTGATGTTTAAAAAAAAGAAGAATTGATTCTTTGACATTTTAGTACCGTAATTATAATGCAACAATTTAATGTTGAATTTTAATTAACTCAAATACTTGACACCTCTTTAATTCTTTATTTCATTGTGTTTTATGTTCCCTTTTTCCTGGGAGATTATGAAAAAGTAATCCTATTATACCCATTTTCACCAGCCTTAAATGGCTTCTGTATCAAGAGATAAAATGCAAGCCTCGTTTTTAATTCCTGATATATGATTCTTTAAGTGGAACCCAATCTATTTTTTGGAGCATCCACATCATATACAAATGATATTGAAAGGATTATATCTTCGCTGTATAAATAATCTCTCTGTATAAATATTTTACCATTATTATTATACAATGTCAGTTGGTGTAACGATTGTTGCTAATAATCCATCCGTCTCCAGAAAGCTCTCTTCTATCAATGGTGCTTTGTCAGGGACCGCTCTAGTAAACAAATAATATGCCAAATATAGCCCAGATGGCTCAATATCTGAAGAACACACACAGACAATACTTTCTATAAATAAAAAACAAAAGACAATTTTGGGAATATCTTTGATCTGTGGAAAAAAATTTCTTGGCCAGAAAAAGATTTGATAAGACCCGGCCAGACAGAAATAATTTGTGACCTCCGTGTCTTCAGCTCTTCTGTACATCATTTGTGACCCCTGAGTCTATTACCCAGCTATTATGTACCGTATTGTCCTTTGTTTATTTATATATGAGAGCCGTAATATAAAAAATCTATCAAATTAGTTATTGTAAATAGAATTCATTAGACTACTAAGTATTCCTATGTCTGTGTTTGAAAATCTTCATCTAATATGGGAGATGCATCAATCATTTTCTTATGTATTAAAGTGACTGCATCAGTATCTACATATGGGTATGTAAAGGTTACTGTAAACATATTATATTTTGCGTAGACAATATTTGACTGACATTGATTTTTCAATGCTGTTTTAAATTTGAATTATTGTTTTTCTAAATGTACCTATCATAATATATATATGGATATCATTTAGCGATATGCTTCATTTTAGCGGAAGCTGCTTTCCACCAAAAAAAAAAGAAATAGAATACACAGCGAAATGTAATTTGTTTATAGTCTTTGGTTAGGAAAAAGCTTAACAAGTTTGTGATGAGAATTATTGCTGAATTTCTAAACAAACAATTGCTTATTTTCCCTGAAAAAAAAATTCCTTTTATAATCTGTTATACCAACATGATACTCACTTCCTTGGTTAATGATGGCTTTTTCCTTACAAAGTTGCTAATTTTTTTTTCAGGCACTGCATAATTTATAATATATAGGGCCAATTTTTCATTTGTGTTGTGGAGATACTCAAATTGAATTACTTTACGACTGAAATTCCGTCAGGCAAAAAAAACACCAAAATATTTTTTTGAGATCACTGATGAATTGCCATGTCGCACGTCGGTGAATGTCCTGGTGTACAGATTGACTGATTGTCTTGAACGGGTTCATTTGAATAACGCTGAGTGGCTTTGCAGTGATTGCAATGTCCAAGACAAAAATAGGGACAGTGCATGTTGCAGACCAGAAATCGTTTTATTTCCTAGAAAATAGTAAATGAAGCTAAAAACGAATACTTGCTAAACATAGTAATTTTGGCTTAATAGGATTTAGCTATGCCCTTGAGTGTCTTAATTAATTCGGATCTTCATTTAGATGAAATCGAGTGAAACTAGATCATTGACCCTCTCTTAGCACCTGATACCAAACACTGCATAACTTTAATACAGTACTATTCTTGCTTCCTTTAATTTGATTTTTTCTTCTTCAGAAAAACCTTAGATGTAAACCAACATTCCGTGAAGCAGGTGTAAGAAACTATCGAGAGGTAAGAGAAAAATGAAACTTTGTAATTTGTTATGACAGCAAAATGCTGCATGAATTTGCTACGTGTATATATAGTAAATACATTGCACCCCTTCTTCGTGAATTTTTTTTTACTGCACCCTGATTGCTATACTGTATATCAGAAAATTTTTAAATGTGCTCCTCTAGTTTTTGGTAAAATAAGTTTGCAGAAATTTAAGTTTCATTGTGACAGATTTATTAATAAATTTATTTCATTGTGACAGTGTTCGATTTTATATGATATATAAAAAAATGTTGATACTTTAAACCACCTCCAAAGGAAATGTTATTGTATATTACATACCAAAATAAGTCTGATATACGGTGTAATTTGATATTGTGTAAATGTTGGCTGTTAAAATTGGTTATAATTGTGTTGCTGTCTTACAGGACAATGACTGTGAACCCTCGGTACGTTGAGCTCTGGTTTTTACAATGCAGATTATCTGATCCTGTTTGTCTGTGTGCATGTGTGCGCGTACGTGTGCGTGTGTGTGTAAACATCTGGAATAAAAAAGAAAAACAGCACACATTCTTTTTAACTTAGCTTACTGTAAACATGTACTGTCTAACTGATGACCAATCAAATCTTTAATTAATTGCACATGCTCAATTGTCTTTCCTCTCCGTCTATGATGCAATCATTTATTTAGGACACACACATTAAATGTACAATGTATCTCTACCAATTGATTGTCAATGAGATTGTTAGGTTAATGAATTAATTTTCTTTCCTACTTTCAATTTCTAATTTGATGAGTATAAAGGTTCAACTATTAACGATTGTATTCTTAATGTTATGACTCTGATGTAATCTGCTCTTTGAAATGAACATTAAAAATTTCTTAGAATAGCTAGACAATGAATGGTAAATGTTTAAAAGACAACTAATAATTGCACAAACTGTTATTTAATCAAATACCCTTCTTTGATTGACACTGAACAAGAAACATATATCATCATGAAATTCATTTTGGTGCCCCTACACAGGATACTCTTAAGGTTTCTCTTTCTACTAAAGAAATTAAATCAAGCCAACCTTTAAAGGGAACAAATGTATGATGACTATATCATATGAAGTTAGTAATGAACAATGAATAAAATACAATTGTAGAAAAATTATTTATTAGTTTATGTACATGTTTTTACAACCATTGTCTAAAAAGCTCATTTGATCTATTATAACTTCTAGTAATTAATTTAGACACATTCTGTACCAATCTCTACCAACCTAATGGAGAAATTAACAACTCTTTCGGGATTGTACAAGCTCATTTTGAAGGCATTTGTGCATAGCTATTGATATTTGAGTGCTGTGGGATTAGTATGTGGGTGCTTTTGATTTGGTAGTAACTCGGTTGCAATATGATGATTGTTATAATATTAACGCCTGGCTGTCTCATAAACCCCCCAGACATTTTCTATAGGATATATTCTTCCTCTTCTATGAATGGAAATGATTTTACAGTTCTACTGGGAATCGGGTCAAGAGTACTGTCACAAAACATTATTAATATATCTTTATTAGATTGGTCTTTTTTGTTAAAAATTGATAATTTGAAAACCATCATTATAGCTTTTATGAAAACGCCCCCAAAAAAAAATGGAAGCAAAAATGGATGAAGCTGGAGGTTATATTTGTGATTTTTCGTGTGATAGTGGTAAAATGTGCAATGTTTATCTAAATTTTTAATATCTTTATAGCTAAGAAATTATGAATTTTATTTTACTTTACAGTAAAACTCTCCTAGTACGAACAAGGTTATAGCGAATTCTCGGATATAGCGAAGTCTTTTTGCGTCCCCAGTGAAATTCTTATCAAACCTTTGCAGAAATTTACGGTTATAGTGAATTTGGATATAACAAATTTATGGATATAGCGAACTGATACAGAGTCCCGTAGCGGTGAATAATAACAAAATTTAACACTTTTATATCGTATTTTTCACAAATTAATAAGTTTGCACTACTATTTAACATGATAGTTTAAATGAATTTATTTTCATATAAATATTTCAATTCACAATCTGATTATCAAAGGTATGGAAGTAATGTATTTTTAGTTTAAGCCCCAATTAGCAAAAATTATAGTCTAGTGAAAGAAATCATGTACATAGTGAATTTGCCATAGTTGTTTTTGCGTATTCGTTATACGGATATAACGAAGTAAATCCATTGGTCCCCAGGACATCGCTATAACCAAGTTTTACTGTATAGCTGTAATGGTACTTTTGTGTAAACTGTTTTTTGTATCTTAATTTTGAAAAAAAAATTTGGTCGAGGTCATTTTAAGGTCAAATAGTGCTCTGAAATAGTTTGTTTCAACATATTATGACTAACCAATCATATTATCATAGAAATATAAAGAAGAATTTTAAAGATCATATGTACATCGAATGATTTTGATATTTTGATGATATTAGAAATGCTTCTGAATCATTTGAAGCACCAGGCAAGTATAAACACTGAGCTGTCTGAATCATTGATAGCTTTTTATGGTAACAGAGTTGACTTATCCCCTCCCTATACAATTGGTTTCATGGCTGTTGGCCCCTGCAGGATAAAACTGATTAACAATATTCCTCATCCAATCTTTCCATTGCATTCAACTTTCGCTCCCCCCTCCACCTTCTTTCCAGGATTTGAACTTTACATGACCTTTTGATTTGTTGACATGATTGTGTTATCGTGTTTCCTGGACTTTTCACTTTTAATGAATTTTTCATAACTGAATAATGTATTTACTGGAGGCCAGCTGATAGTCATCTACAGTACAAATATTCATGATTTCTTGTGGGTTTTTGTCTTCAAATTTTGTATGAAACAAAAGTTTTATTTGTGAGAATGTTGGGGGGGGGGGTGTCCTTGTCATTCAGGCTTCTTGCTGATCAACTTAAATCCTCTCCCCAAAGCATTTTCGTGGATCTAAAATGTGGATTTATTCAAATTTTTCTCCTCAAAAACTCATAACTTGCTTTTAATATCAATTCTGTATTATTTTTAAGCAATTGTGTCGAAATATTAAATATAATTAAAAAGAAGCTGGCATATTATTATCAGAGAGAATAATAGGTTATTGGCACTTGCTGAATTGGAGGCTGTGAACTTGGATATAAAGCGGTATCATTAATAATTCTGTTATCTAGAAAATACTTTAGGGAAATCTTTCATTGTTAGTGTATGTTTGTAACAACAGGAAATGGAATCCGTCTATATATGGATCTAGAGTGTTTGAAAAATTACGCCCTTTCCCTTAAAGAAACAAATATACATATGTTAAAAAAGTCCAAATCAATATGTATATACTCAATTGAATTACCATCCATTGTAGGTCTTTTTTTTTCTTCTGTTGTTTACGAGATAACAGAAATATGAATATTTCATGCCAGCTGTTTTGTTCTTCTTTGTGTGCATTTGAAAAAAAAATTTTAATAGCAATTTGATGACGCTTTTGTTGAAATATTAATTAATGCTTGGTCCTTTGTAACTCAGAAATATAAATTTTAATCATGTGTGAGTTTTATTTGAACAAAATGTGGACTAAAGAGTTTACCACTGATTATTTTGTGTATCTTATTGGCAATCCCCTCCGAGTTATATATATGAATATACAGTTAAACTTTGATATCTCAAACACTGATATCTCGAAACTATGGATATGTCAAAGTGATTTGTATGATCCAACCACTTATTTTTTAAGTATTTTATCCTTGATATCACGAGTACTTCGATATCGAATTATTTAAACAGTATTTTTTATCCTTGATATCTCGAACTATTTAAACAGTCCCATCTAGTTCGAGATAACGAAGTTTGACTGTAGGTAAATCATGCAAATAATTTAAAACAATATTTCACATAATTATGTTAATCCTTTTACTAAAACTTTTGAATATTTACAAAATTTGCAAGTAAATAAAAACAAAATGATTCTAATGTTTGTCTCATATATTTCTTTAGTTACCAAGATAATAGCTAGGGAACAATTTGTTTTAATTGCAGTCAATTGCCACTGAAGCAAAATTCAAAAAGCTATTAGATTTATGGTCTCGATTGCAACAAGTTATGTTTACTATCAGAGTTAAGGTTTAATTAATTTACTTACTTGATTGAAATATATTAATCATTGCTTTTACGATTGGTGATGAACAAAATTTTTTTCTTTTATTTTTCCCAGCAAACCTTTATGAGACATCACTGGGTTCATAGACGAAGACAAGAGGGCAAATGTAAACAGTGTGGAAAGGTAGGTATTGATTTCACAGAGACAGTTGGATGGTTCTACAGTCCATGCATGGATCAAAAGGGTGGGTCATTGGGGGCATCTGGACCTTCACTGGGAAATTCAAATTTCTTAAATTTACATGGTAAAATTACCAAAAATATGCCTCGAACCCCCCACCCCCTGGAAAAATTACTGGAATTACTTGTGAAAGACTTCTTCAGGATCCTACTTTCATGAAAATCTGTTGAATATTTTGTAGGGCTGAAATAAGCATTGAAATAAAATGAATTTGTTTATCAATGGGGTCTTGAAACAATATTAACCATCAGGAAAATGAATTTGCAGGTCTTTGAATCTTAGTTGATACAGACTGAGGCACTAGTAGTGTACGATTTACATTACATCTGATTGAAATGAATGGTGGAAATTCAGCTTGTTTCCTGTCTAGATTCTATCCAAGATTGATATATTGAGCACTAATCAACCCCAATAATTCCTGAATTGCAAGCCAATAAACAGTGGTGGTCAGAAAATGAAGAGGAATTTCCATGATTTGTGGTTTCCGAATGTTCTTATAACAAAGGGATAGGGATATACACAATGAGTAAGATGAGAACGATTCAAAATCCATAACAAATCTTGCTTGGTCTTTTACAATTATACATTCTAGACTTTTAAATCGCAAATCAACGGCATTACGTTTTGAATACATTTACCTGGTTCTATTAGTCCCCGTTCCACCAACCATGATTTAAAACAGCGGCCAATTTTCAATTTTGAAAATCGTTTTTTCTTTTAATTATTGATAAGTGTCAGAATATTTACAGGAAAGTTCTGCAGACATTATCATTATCCAGAATGATGCAGTCATTAGAAAAGGATTACATATGGAAAATTTCCTGATATTCGATATCAAAATTCATTACAATGATGATAATTTCACTGAATGTTTAGGCTAAGAACGGATGATGTTCAAGATATATGACACTGGTTTAAAGGTTATTACTTTAATTGGACATTTGAATATTCATTGATTCTGTTATAATTACGGTTTTAGTGCAAAATCCCCCATTTTAATTTTGCAGAATCTGATAGGAATTAAAAAAAGAATTGGGTGAAAATCAGATTTGAGATCGAAGCTTTATCAGCCTATCTTGATCATGAAATTAAATAGCAGGATTAAATCAAAGCTTTCAGGGGGGAAAATGTTAAACTAATAACACTATTTTCTGGTCGTAACATAATTAAATGGCATAAAAAATCCATAATGTCGGATATATACACATCCATTTTGTTGATTTAGAAAAAGGTTTGGGCAATATAAATGTAATTTGATTGTGCAATTAAATCAGCTGGCTGGTTGAGCCTCTTTTCATTGGTTTCATGGTTGGTTTTTTTTTAATCTTTTGATTGGAAATTTAGAACAACCTGAAGGCTGGAAAGTTTGATATATTTTTCCATCCCTTAGTTTAATTTAGATAAAGGCTTGAGATCAGCAGCTAGAAGTTTGTGTTAGAACAACCAATTAAATTCTATAAGTAATATGTCCAAATAGGTCATATTATCTGCTTATTATTTATTTATATTTATATATCTTTCCAACAGACATGATTACCCCTGGCGAATGCCTTTTTCATTGTGGTATCAAAATTTTTAACATGAAGATCAACTTAAAATTCAAGATTTAATATTGATGTTTGATAAATTAAAGATACATGTATTACCATAAAATTTTTTGTCAGTGATAGGCACCGGTAATCTTAAGAAATAATTTGCAGAATTTAGTTCATATGAACTTACAAAACTGTTTTATAACAGTATTATATATGCGACACACATTTTGCTGTTACAAAAAAGTCAATCACTTCAAACGAAACATTACACAGTACAGCATACAGCCCAAGATCAATACTTACCACACAATAAAAACTGGGAGTCTTTGGAGTTGAACACTATTAAACAATGGAATTCTATGGATTTTAACTAAACATGCTCTTAGTAACAGTCCTAATTAATACTGGGGCAATTATCGTTGCAGGTGAAAAAAGGTTTCATTTAGATCATGAAATAGCTGCTCGCTACTGCGAGAAGTAAATGACAAATGAGCTTGTTCTTTTGAATGGTCCATTCTTTTTTGCAAACACCTACGGGAGTGAAAAATGCAGGGATTTGAATTATAGATTGATTTATATAACGTTGGGATCGGCCCTGTTGAGGAAATACGTTGAGATGTCAATGTTATCAAATATTGTAGGTGACTTAATAAACTTCCCGTGATTTACTCGACGGGTTGATAATTGTTTGCTTGACGCGTGCTGCAAGAGCATTAGATACCATTGTTTAGTGATTCGGGGGAGTCTAATGTTAGCTTACGCCTTTAAACATTAATGCGTTTTATTACTTATAGATATTGACCCACCACACATTAAATATTGAAAAACTTATTAATTTTGAATTGGCAGCCACTAATCACTATTATAAATAATTATAAACTATGAGGAAAAATGATCTGGAATTTTATGAAATCAGCAGGGTGAGTTTTTGTCCAAGATCATTTCGTATCATATTGTAAAGTTTGAATAATTCAAGCTCATTGTACATGCTAAAAATTTGTCTATGTCAATTAAATCTTTCTTTTATTTTCAGTCATTCCAGCAAAGATTTGCGTTCCAGAGCAAGGTATGGACTCCGTAGGATTTCCTTTAGTTGGTTAACTTTAAAATGAATAATTTTTTTGTAACTTTGTTTCTTTGTTTTGAGATAATACCACAACAGATGGTGTTATAAGCTTCTGCACAATTTCTTATAGCACTATGGGTTTCCCCTTTAAAGAAAGTCAGTCACTGGTCCATGCTTGGTTTTATTCGTTTTTTTTAAATCAGGTCTTTTTTATAATTAGTAATCTCCCCTGTTGCTGCCTATAGTGCTTATCAAACAGTGGCTACTTAAAAAGGGGATTAATTAAATATTTTACCCTTGATATCTCAAATATTCAGATATCTTGAAGTTTTTAAACATGCAGTCCCATCTAGTTTGAGATAACAAAGTTTTACTGTATATGCATGTAAACATACATATATAATACTAGTAGTAGGGAAATATAAGTCATGCACTTATCACCCAGATTTATGAATCCTCTCAATATTTACAATTCTTTATATCAGACTTCGTCAATATCAGGTAAAGGAAGTTTTAATTTGAACTTAATACTGAAGTGGGATGTACAGTAATCAGAAAGCTACAAAATCAGACAATGAATTTCTATATGAAGAAACGAGAAATTACGGCCTTTAAATCGTGTTCTGTAGACAGAGTAGTTGAAGATATCGGATTTCTTGCTTTAATTTTCTTAAAATGGTACTATTTTTTTTGCCTTTTTTTTGCATGCAGTCAATGACTTCATATTGATTGCAAGATGATATGATATGTACTGTTAGGGAAATTTTGTATAAGTAAGAGAATATGAGAGCTGATGAAAAGTTTTAGGGTTGAAGAACCTCGAAAAGTAGGATAGTGGTAGAAGGAGGATGCCAAGAATAATTTGGTCATTGACCATATTCAAATGTTTCTCTTGATATGCAGCATTATAGGCTAGTAATGAAAGTTGATAGCTCATTTAGTTGTGTAATCTTTACTTTACTACTGATAAGTTGAAGTGGATAAAATTTAATATTCTTTTTTTTAAATTGATTTAGCTAAAAAAGGTATTTTGAATATTCGATATATATTATCAAAAAAGTGAAATTTAACTTTGTAGACTTGAACCACTGGATATCTTTATTTATAATTGTTCTCTGTTTTGTATATCAATGCGTATTAGTTGTTTTCTGTTTTGTATATCATTGCGTATTAGTTGTTTTCTGTTTTGTAGGAGATCATTGCTATCAGTTGTTCTCTGTTTTGTAGGAAATCATTGCTATCAGTTGTTCTCTGTTTTGTAGGAGATCATTGCTATCAGTTGTTCTCTGTTTTGTAGGAGATCATTGCTATCAGTTGTTCTCTGTTTTGTAGGAGATCATTGCTATCAGTTGTTCTCTGTTTTGTAGGAGATCATTGCTATCAGTTGTTCTCTGTTTTGTAGGAGATCATTGCTATCAGTTATTCTCTGTTTTGTAGGAGATTATTGCTATCAGTTTTTCTCTGTTTTGTAGGAGATCATTGCTATCAGTTGTTCATGGTGCAAGGCAGCTTATCACAACAAAGTCTCCTGCTTTCTGATGCAGCACATCGAAGAGCAATGCACTCTGGGAGCTCACCAGAGCATCATTGTGCCTCCATCTTGGATCATCAAGCTTCCAAAAAAAGTAGGTCACAAGTGTCATTTATAAGTCATCCATTTTATGGAACATTGTAATCAATGGAGAGAAATATTAAAATGAGGTTTTTTTTTTAAATATAGAATCAGAGAAACAATTTATAAATTATCAATAAATAAGTTATACTGTATTATACATTTTAAGAACAAATCGGTATATATTCAGGAAATGTCGGAATGTTTTCAAAATGTACATAAATGAGATATTTAAATATTTTTTGATTAAATGAGATAAATTGTGAAACCTGATGGACTTTTTCAGGGGTCTTTCAAATCATCTCTGCGAAAAAAGAGGCGGGCCTCTATAAAACGGAAAAAAGCCAAGGAAGAAAATCGTCCATTTATTATCAAGCCCATTCCCTCCCCACTCCTGAAGCCCCTGATAGTCTTCATCAACCCTAAAAGTGGGGGAAACCAGGGGGCCAAACTCATGCACAAATTTTGCTGGTGGTTGAACCCTCGGCAAGTGTTTGATCTTTCTCATGGTGGACCTCGAGCAGGGTATGTAATGCAAAACATGGAGGGAAAAAAAAATTAATTTCAACGATCATCTCAAAACAGTATCATGACTCTCAAAAATTATTTTCTCATTATTCGTTGTGCTTTTTTCACAGCTCTTTCATGCCTTGACAGTCATTTAAATGATTGTTAGGACAAAAATACACATACATGTAATTGCATTTGTTTAGGGTGCTTAATCATGTTTTTATGTTAAAACTCTAGTTTTGACGTTGAAGAGCTTTAAATAAAAGAAAAACTGCCATTATATGAAAAACTGAGTGTATGATGATTATTGTTAATGATATTGGACTACTGGTACTCTGCCATGGATTTAATATTCTAAGTGGACATCTGGGTTGTAGAATAGAAAATTATTTGATTAAGAATGTTATGAACAGTGAATGACAATTATAATTCTGGTTAGACATTGATTGTTAACATCTGATTATTAGAATTTCCATTTTAAGTTCTGTATGAAACTTGATTACAAAAGTCTCTCTGTTTCATCCAATTTAATCTTCAATTTTTTTTTTCATTTTGATGATCATTATAGAGAGAGTATATATATATATATATATATATATATATATATATATATATATATATATATATATATATATATATATATATATATATATATATATATATATATATATATATATATATATATATACTTTCATTTAGTAATTCAAAAACCAAGGAAATATTCGAAGTATTTACCAGTTGTGTTTCGATAGTGATAATCTTTGATCAGTGAAATTTTCATCCATGATTTCCAACCTTAAATATATCTGGCGTGATAGAAGATCTCTCATAATCTAAAATTCTAAAGTCATGGTTAAAAGATAGACCCTTAAAAGGGAGGTTTGTGTTATTCCACAAGTGTAATTAAGACACTCAAAAGGGAGGTGGATATTATTCCTCAAGTGTAAGACACTCAAAAGGGAGGTGGATATTATTCCTCAAGTGTAAAACACTCAAAAGGGAGGTGGATATTATTCCTCAAGTGTAAGACACTCAAAAGGGAGGTGGATATTATTCCTCAAGTGTAAGACACTCAAAAGGGAGGTTAATTATTCCTCAAATGTATGAAAGTGATGTTTTTTATCACACCTTTGTCTTTAGCATGCATAAATATAAAGAGAATTGAAAGAACCCATTTATGGTATTTGAAACATGCATACATGAGCATATACGACCATGGAAAAACCTGTTTCTCTAAATGTTACCTTTTGCTGCACTTAAAACTGAAGCAGTACTACATTCTACAACATGATGTGGACCAATAAGCCAATGGGACATTATTGGACTGACATAACCTTTGAAGTTCCATAGTCAATACATTACACAGATTAAAGAGAGGAGCCTTGATTCAGCAGTGTAGTAATTCTCGAGGGGGAATTGACATCTAATGGCTAAAAGAGAGATATATCAAGGAAATTGTTGTGCAGAAACAACGTTATGCCATTTACACTTCAATATGTTTGATGAGAATGAGTCTAATGTTGCCCTTTCATCTCTGTTTCAAAGGAGATTTAGCGTTTTAAAAGAAAAGATTATGACTTTGACTTTTTGTTGTAATTATTCTTTTTTATGAGAATTTTTTTTAAGGCAAGTCAACTTTTTTTTTTTTACCTTATAAGTACAAGGTATTAAAGATTTAAGACCTTGGCTAATGAAGCTCTAGTTACAAATTATGAACGAAAATGAAGATGGAGAGGAAGAGTACTTTATTCTGTAGATATAGTTATTAAAAGCAGAAGAAGCTTAGTTTCTAATTACAAGAGAATGAAATAAGAGGAAAAGATGGATTGCCAATCAGTTTGCACTGATTAATAAGTGCCAACCATTGATGCAACGATTTTTTGCTTCATTTTCCAACTATCAGGTCTAAATTATAGAATAAAACCAAGAAAGGAAAGAATAAAATGCTATAATTTAAGTATTCATAGCTCAGTAAAGGGACTGACTCTTTTTAATTGAACTTTTCATTATTTTACAAAGGCTTTAAAAACATATTATTTTTGTAGACAATAATATATCTTAAATTGTTGTGGAACTGAAAAAAAATTCTAAAGTAATATCTCCCAGAAAAATTGGTTAGGTAAAGAAAAATATCTATATAATATCTCATTCCGAAATTTTGCTATGGTATGTACTATACATTAAAATTGTCTAGTCAACTTGTTTATTTTGTATCTTTTAGACTTGAGCTGTACAAGAAAGTGCCTAACTTGAGAATCCTGGCCTGTGGGGGTGATGGAACTGTTGGCTGGATCTTGTCCGAAATCGACAGCCTGGGCATTAAACCTCCCCCTCCTGTTGCCATCATGCCGCTGGGCACCGGCAATGACCTCTCGCGCACCCTGAACTGGGGAGGGGTAAGTCAAAAATATAGGCTGAGTGTTATTACGGCCATGGAATTTGGGTAGATTTCAACTGAGCAAATTACCATCTTAATCTGCCAAAAATAGTCACCTTTTACAGTGCCCCTTATCTCCCAAATAAAGAATATTTTGATTGATGAATCACTGATATTTAATTAAATGCTTTGAAAAAATTTTGCCGATATTTCTTCTGAATAAAAAGTTGGTTTATTTATTTATCAAATAGCACATTAGGTACCCATTTATTTTCTTTGTTTGGAGTACGCGATCAATGATATACTTGTAGGTTTAGTACTGAAAACTGGATTTAAGACATCTTGACGTATCTGTTTCTCATCAGTAAATTTTGAATCAATTTTAATCCATATAAGGATATGTGCACTCTGTTCCATAGAACCCCAGAGACATTAGTGTTTTGCAGGGATAATGCCTGAGAATGTTCCATCTTGCACTTATCCTAATTGATTTTTTTTCTTACAAAGCCCTTGCATAACAGGTTTCTTTAATGCTGCATTTCTAGGTCAGTGAAATATATGTCAAGGTCACGCAGCGTAGAAAATATGAGATTTTGCCAGCAAATTCATCCACATAATGATTAAAAACAATATGGCTGCATAAGATTGATGAGATTTTGTTCAAGCAAATGCTTAAATATAATTCTTTACTCTGACAAAATTCAGTAAATGATGATAACCCAAGAGTAACTACATTTGGTTTAAGAAATTTTGTTCTAACAGATCTGTAGAATTTAAATGTGGTAACACATGTCGCAGATTAAAAGTAGTTGATAATTGTCATTAAATTGGATTACAGAAACTTTATTGTCGTCCTCTTTCATATAATTTGATTCTCTACACTATAGTCTGTTTTACTATTCCATCTTCCCATAAACTAGAGCTATTATATCGTCCCCTTATAGCAGGTATGCATCACCTCCGGTTAATCAGAGATAAGTAATCAGTGCAAGTGACAAATAATTTTCTTACAATATCAACATTTGATGATATTTAAATTACCAATCATAAAACATCAAAACTTATCTATTAAAATTTATAAAATGTCAAAGTCAGCATGTCACTTTAGAATGCAAAATATGAGTTTGCTTACAATCAATAACATGTACTATGCCTAAATATACATGTACAACGGATGACTGGTGGATTATTGATTTCTCTGATAAAATAAACCCATCTGTCATGCAGAAATTAAGATTTTATAAATATTAAAGGTGGCTGGTGTTGAAAACCGATTTTACCTTAGAAATCAAATATAGATATATAAATTCCTATTGAACTGTCCCTATACTTTTTTTTCGGGAAACAATGCAAAAACAATATTTTGGAAAGTATTTGTGCGAGACACCCGCCCACCAAAACTTTCAAGTTTCAAGCCATGTTGATTAATCGATATCTGGTGTACTGTAGATTCCTATCAAACGCAAAGAATTCATATCAGTGTAAATCACGAAAAGCAACTCTTTTTAAAAAAATTTAAAATCCCACTTTTATTTTTCAGACAGTTTCGACTTTTAAGAAATTATGACAAAAAAATTGTTGCTCGTGATTTAATTTTAGTTACTCACATAAAATAAGGAATTTTCAACATGTTGTAACTCATAAATGTAGAGACAAGTAATCATAATGTTTCCATATATGCAGTTTAATTGTTATTTATTTTTTCTTTTATATAGGGATATGCAGATGAACCAATCACAAAAATCCTTAGTTATGTCGAAGAGGGCCAAGTCGTACAGTTAGACAGGTTTGTTAAAATAAAATTTTATTTACTTACAATAAAGAAATTGAAAACATACATTTTTGTAATGATTGCGATTCCCCGTCAAATCATCCTGTTGTCTCTTCTCAGTGAAATTGGAGGTGATAAAAATAAGGTACAGCTTGCTAGGATGTTACAAATTAATTTGAATCTCCGCAAAATATCTAAAAAGTATTAAATTATGTTATTAATGATGCTGAAAAAAGGAAACCATGCAGTTAGAAATGATTATAAAATTAGACTCTAAAATTTATTAAACGGCACTATTATATAGTGTATTTATTTCATATTAGAATGCTGCATGTTAAAGAAGCCAAATTTTAAACAAATATGTGGCAAACATAGAACATCATAAGACTATGAAGGGTGGGTTAGGTTAAAAATAATTTAAATAAATAATCAAACATTTTGGAGCATAAAATGTATGATACAAAACTTTAAAAGTGAAAACCTTCTTCAATTTTGAGGATTTCAAACATTTCAACTAAAATTTATCTAACCTTTTTATTAAAGCCGAATGGAAGAAGTTTCAATAACGTATTATCAAGGCTTATACTTATTGTAACTAGGTAAATTTTTCTTCTAAGAAACAAAACTATAGGTTTAAAAGTATATGTGCTTTATCAAAGCCGATGGACTCATATGGAAAGAAGTTTTGTCTTAAAAGGTTGATCACTCCCTGGTGTGTACTGTATAACTTATTTTGAGATGTGTGGCGCGAGTCATAAAACAAATAGTGTTGAAGTTGGAAAGTATCCAGTCTGTTCCATTAAAGATGAATGATCCCTTCGGGACTCTGCTGGCTAGTTTTTGGTGTGACATTGTAGAAGCTTATACTTTGAGTCAAGGGGGCCATGAACTTCAGCAGAAACGATTCTTTCATCTGTGAAAAGAAGACTATGATGCGCAATTTCCTGACAAGCTGTTTGGAATTTGAAAATAAACAAGTCAAGACAGCTTGACCATCTCTTATTCATGACTGTTTGTCACTGCATGTCATGCCAGCTAATTTAATGTATTAATTTTCAATGCATGGAGTCTATCAAGAGAAAAAAAATGTGTGAATGGGTACAAAATCTGATCTCCCATGAAGTCTCCATACAGTCGTAAAGTATATGTAATGGAACTTTGCCGTCTTTGTTCTAGAATTCATTGGGGGTTCGAGAAATATGAATTTCGGACATTAGTTTTGTTAAAGCGGTCGATGTGTTGAAACATTATATATTAATTGTTTAGCTGTTGTTTACTATGCAAACTTATTGCCAGTTGCTGGCCGTAGAATGGAAAGAATGGTCTGATCGATTGACCCATAGATCTTTTGGCACATAAAATGTACCCCAATTGCCTTGCACACAATAAGCTTGCTTTTAAATAACTTCTTTTAAGATCGTGTAAAGAAAATGCAAGGCCTTGTAAAGAGAAGCGGCTTGCACAAAGTTCATTGAAAGAAGAGAGAAAGGAATGATCAGGCTTAAAAATGCTGTTTAATGTCATTAGTCACTGCCAGTGTTTGAGAAATAGGGTCTAAACAGTTTCCCTTCTGCTTTAGAAATATTTATGAGTGAATTGATCATTGTAAGAAAGGAAATCTTGAATGACTTGACAAAAATGATACCTATCGAAGAGACCGTTGGGAGTGAAATATTGGTATTAATCGTGATATTTGATTCGATGTGTCATTGTCAACACTCCCATTCTTTGTAATTAGGAGAAATACAAGTTTCTCCAAGGTAATGATTACAATCAGCTATATAGCTGTGATATCACGTAAAGACTACTTAAAGGATGTAAAAAATTTCCATTTAATCTATTGTTGCTGCATCATCTATTAAATTCTGAAATATAATCGTCATTTCAGTGTATTGTGTTTCTTATTTGAAATTGTGATGCTATTCTTGGTTGACTCACCCTTCTGTAATGAAGTCATTTTAGTGATTTGAAATTGAATAACATTTGCAACATTTTGCGCATTGCATAACCATGCAAAAAAAAAAAAATGCATGATCGTTATTTTGTGAAACAAAATAAAATGTTTGGTTTTGCTTATCAGTTATCAAGTTAGATGTGTTGTAAAATGTTTATTTTTAACCTTTTGTTTCAGATGGAACATAGAAGTTTCGACGAATGTGGTGACGGACTCTGAGATCTGCGATGAGCCCCTGGTGACCGATCAACTCCCTCTGAATGTGTTCAACAACTACTTCAGTCTCGGAGCAGATGCTCACGTGGCCCTGGAATTTCATGAGAGCAGAGGTACATTGAACTTCAATTTAGCCATCTCCTCATACATCCAATTACAGTTAATTAACCCCATTAGAGGTGATCCATGATAACAAATTAAGGTTTGATGCCTTAAAATGTGGGGGCAGATGTTTTGAGGGGGGTCTTATTTAAAGGAAAACTCTAGACAAAGCTACATGTATATTGTTTGGTTAGAATGATATGATTTTAATTATGATATTTCTCCTTTCTTTTCCCAGAGGCAAATCCAGAGAAATTCAACAGTCGGTTTTGGAACAAAATGTTTTATGCAGGTGTAAGTTAATCAAATGTCTCAATAATTTTTTATTCTATATTTCAAAACAAAATATCTATTTTTAATGGCAAGAAATTTATACTTCTGGGCTAATGTTGCAAAGAGGAAGATGTTGATAAAGAGGCGAGGTTAACTGTATACATTTTGTATCTGCAGGCAGGAGGTAGGGACATGCTGAGGAGAAGTTGGAAGGGCCTGGCTGACCACATACAACTGATTGTAAGTCAAAATACACCACAAACCACATACAACTGATTGTAAGTCAAAATACACCACAAACCACATACAACTGACTTAAGTGAAAAATACATCACAAACCACATACAACTGATTGTAAGTCAAAATACTCCACAAACTACATACAACTGATTGTAAGTCAAAATACTCCACAAACCACATACAACTGATTGTAAGTCAAAATACACCACAAACCACATACAACTGACTTAAGTGAAAAATACATCACAAACCACATACAACTGATTGTAAGTCAAAATACTCCACAAACTACATACAACTGATTGTAAGTCAAAATACTCCACAAACCACATACAACTGATTGTAAGTCAAAATACACCACAAACCACATACAACTGACTTAAGTGAAAAATACATCACAAACCACATACAACTGATTGTAAGTCAAAATACTCCACAAACTACATACAACTGATTGTAAGTCAAAATACTCCACAAACCACATACAACTGATTGTAAGTCAAAATACACCACAAACCACATACAACTGACTTAAGTGAAAAATACTTCACAAACCACATACAACTGATTGTAAGTCAAAATACTCCACAAACTACATACAACTGATTGTAAGTCAAAATACTCCACAAACCACATACAACTGATTGTAAGTCAAAATACATCACAAACCACATACAACTGATTGTAAGTCAAAATATATCACAAACCACATACAACTGATTTTAAGTCAAAATACATCACAAACCACATACAACTGATTGTAAGTCAAAATACAGCACAAACCACATACAACTGATTGTAAGTCAAAATACGCCAAAACTACATACAACTGATTGTAAGTCAAAATACTCCACAAACTACATACAACTGATTGTAAGTCAAAATACTCAATAAACCACATACAACTGATTATATGTAAAAAATATATCACAAATCACATACAATTGAATGTTAGTCAAAATACACCACAAACTACATACAACTGATTGTAAGTCAAAATACAACACAAACCACATACAACTGATTGTTAGACAAAATACTCCACAAACCACATACAACTGATTGTAAGTCAAAATACATCACAAACCATGCACATACAACTGATGGTAAGTTTTAATACATCACAAACCCCATACATCTGATTGTAAGTCAAAATACAATATGGTTGCTTGCATATGTTGTTACATGCAGTTTTAGTGATCCTGCTACAAATATAATGAAGATGCTTTATCTTCTAGACAATTTTAATGGGAATTGATTTTTAAATTGATGTGTAAAACATTCTAGCAGTGTTGATCATTTTATCCGAATGCTTTGTTATCCTGATTGTGTAAATGGGAATCAAGGGCTTGGATTAACTTGGTTCTACTGTACATAAGAATTGATAGGATTTTTATCCCCTTGTTAAAATTCTTTGAATTTATTGAAAACTTCTTTTATTCATTCCATTAGTCATGGCTTATACGAGACTGCATCTGGTTCTGTGGTTTTCATTCTTTTCATTTGAAGCTGAGAACGCCCATTTACACCTGTCAATTTCTTTGTAGTGTGATGGGCAAGACCTTACCACCAAAGTCCAGGAAATGAAACTCCATTGTTTGTTATTTCTAAACATTCCAAGGTGATAAAAAAATATCTACTGGCAAACTTTACATAAAAGAACTGTGTTATAAACAATGACTGTTATTTTGCAAGATAATTTGATTGAATAACCTATTTCTCAAAGACAGTGCATAAAGGTGGTGAGTTATTTATAAGAGGTTTATGTCAAAGCTGATTCATCTCTATAAGTTTTCTCAAAAAACAAAAAAATTTAGCTCCATGGAATTCTACCATGTTAATTCAAGATGTGTACTGCAATTAAATGAATTTTTCAATTGCAATCATTTTAATGATACATACTTCTAATTGATTACATGTATGTCATGTATTCCCATCTTGTTTTATAGGTGTATTACATATACAAAGAAATCAATTATGGAGATACGTTATAGGTGCATTAATTTTGTTTATTTGATCTTGATCCAGATAGGACAAATATATATACAAATTGTACATTGTTTTCCTGTAGGTATGCAAGTGGAACGTTACCCTGGGGTAATCCTAACACCCCTGGATTTGAACCTCAGCGTCATGACGACGGGTATCTGGAGGTGATTGGTTTCACCTACTCCTCTCTGGTGAGACTTCTTACTACCTAGATAGGATGTTATTAACCTTAAAGTTAATACTTTGGAATCAATTTATTCTCAGGGGTCAATGTCGTGGGTAGCCAAAATTTTCCTGGTTCGTGGGGACATTGTTGTCGGTAGTGAAATCAGGATAATTTCAATAAATATGAAACAAATGATTGTGTATAGGTTCGTGGGGATGTAAATTTGTTGGAAAGGGTTAACCACAAAAGCCACAAAAATCGGTCCCCCATGAACAATGATGATTCCACAGTAACTGAAAGGTGTACATTATATACAATAGAAAAGAATGTGGAAATTTTGGTCAACTCTGAATTATCTTCTTATAAGGACCTAACATAATAAACATATATCAAGAGCTCAAGGTTTGTCTTACTATTCTCTGATGAGGATTCTTACCAAAGATAAGGTATTATTAACCATTTTAAGTTAATACATGCAGCTGAAAGGTATACATTTTATGCTCTAATGGAGAAATTAAGAAGTTTTTTTTTTATCAAATCTCTCTAGTTATTTTATAGATAGAGAAATTATGAGAGAATATATATTATGTACTGTGAAGCATCGCATCTACTATATATGGGGTTTTTTTTCCATTAAGAGGGTGTGAATAAAGTCTGTGTAAATAAAAAAAATCCTACATATGATGTTAAAACTAGTATTTCTACAAAGACTCCATGTTTGTAAATTTGCACTCACTCAAGGTTTTGACTCTTTAGGCAACCTTATACATGGGGGGTCATGGGGAGAGGCTGATACAGTGCAGTGAAATCAAGCTGAAAACCCTCAAGGCTATTCCCATGCAGTTGGACGGCGAGCCGTGCAGGCTCCGACCCTCCACCATTGTGATTACGGCTCGTAACCAAGCCAACATGATCGCCAAACCAAAGAGGAGGGGCTCCGTCCCCATAGCCAATGAGTAAGTACTTCCTGTGGAATATTGTGTACTTAATCAAACCCAACACCCTATAGATACTAGAAAATAAACATATTAATAAGCCTTAATTTGATGAGAAAAAAAAATATTCGATTAGCCAAGAAATAGTGATATAATATAGAATCACACCTTTAATGACTATGATGATTTGGCAAAGCTTTATAAACAGGATATTATAATGTACATAGAACCAGCCATACAATGCTTATAAGTGTAGGATACACACATGAACTTCTTGCGATAGTGTAATTCACATTTTTCAATAACTTTTTTGAAAAATTTGAATACAACTATTTGAAAATCAACATAATAATGATTTATAAACAAAGACCCCTATACCCACCTCATATAATTTTCGCATAACTGCTATTTTACTTACCTATGCATTGTTATCAAAAGATACACAAGTTTTTCAAATGTAAACTCGATGTTTGATATATGAGAAATGCTGACAGCTGTTGTTTTGTCTTGTTTGAAGTCTGGCTCTGTTGAAGACTGATTTGAGGTATATTTTCTACACCCCCAGATGTAGTTTATATTTGTTGTAGATATAATTTTGTCTTAGTCTCTCTGGTTCATTTCTTATTGAACAGTCATTCCAGCTATCTTGTCAATAGATATATAAGCTCTGATTATTGTGCCTTGATTCTTTTTTTCTGATACTTTGATTAATGACAAATAGCTAGGATTATATATGAATTTAAGGAGTAAAATATCATAAATTCTTGTAGAGTATTGTATCATGTAAAATGTAGTATTGTTTCTTAATCGGTGTACTGTTTTATACTTCTGTATTGCTGAAATTCAGTATTCTTTTTTTTTTCAATTGAAAACTCTTATATTTTATTGCATATTGACTTTGTACATAACAATATTTATCATGTCTTTATCGTAATTAATATAATGATTTAAATTTTAAAAAAGTATCTGAAATTATTAAAAATTAGAAAGTAAGAGGAGGTGCTTAAGTTATGAATTCAATCAAGTAATTTTGAAAATCATTTCCCTGAAGATGGAAAGAAAAAATTAAGTGCAACTATTTAGGCAAGAAAGTCTGCACAAAATAATTGACCTTGAACTCCTCCTCAGACTTCCTAAAGGTCAAGGGTAGATGCAGTCCATCTATAGTCCTTATCTGGCTTTTTTCAGTCCCCCCTCCATGCCCGAACGACTCCGAATACAGGTCAGCCGTATCAGTATGGCCGACTACGAACAGCTAAATTACGACAAAGACCGCCTCCGGGGAGCGTGTAAGTCTGCGTGCCGTAGTTTGGTGGTGGGTGGTTGACTCCTCCACTGTTTGTGCATAGGAGTCATGGCATTTGAATTAATACACAAAGCATGATTCTGCATGTATGCTAACCTATACTTAGATTTTTCTTTTATTTCATTATGTCATCATTTTTCACTAAAGTTTTAAATTATGATTTTATTTCTGTTATATTTCATAAAATTGGACCAAGTAAGTCCAAAATATGATTGAAACAAAGTATTGACTATTCAAATAATATGAAATAGTAATCCACATTTGATTAAAAAAAAAATTAATTCATGAAAAATGATGACATAATTACTACAGAACTAGTTCCAAGAATAATGGATTATATAAGTCTGTAGAGCATGCTGAAATTGTATCCAATTACCATGATATCACTTGGAAGTAACAAGAGTTATTGTACTTGGTGTTGGTTTGTCATTTAAAGCTTAGTTTTTCTTTCCATTATAAGTTCATGTATATGTAGATCATTCTATAGAATTAATAGATTATATAACTGTCATTTCAGCTGCATGTCCAGATTTCAGTCAGTCATCACTTATATTGCTACTATATTTGTTGTTTAATTGTACATGTATTGATAAAGGTAAATTTCACCATTACTGATATAAACGTTTTATTTACTATGCATTGCATGGATAAAATATAGTATTTATAAACGTAAACTTTTTTTACATTAGCATTTCTACTACATCTATTATTGGTAATTAACATGTCACTTAATTCAGCAAATAAATTAATTATCAAGAAGACGTGAAGTAAGCGTCAAATAATTCCGTCATCAATGAAAGAGTTATAGTGGTAATTAAAATATGTTTGAAATATTATATCTGATTCTATATATTATGATTTTAAAAGAATTCAAAATACATATTACTTTTGTATATGTGTGAGTGACATATACCAATATTTGATTTTACATTATAATGTATTATTCTGTGAATTGTTTGTTTCAGCCATTCCTCTAGGTCTCATTGTAGTTGATAATAATGCCGACTTGGACCAAGTTCGGCAAATTATCAACAAACTTCAGCAGGTTAGTACATGTATTCATGTGAATCCATTCACAGTGGCTCACTATACCTTCAAATAGTTTCTCAAATCAGCTGAAAATTACTTGATTATGATAGATAACATGATGGATAAGAAGTTTGTAAGTCAAATAAGGCAAAAAATGTGTGGCAGATTAGAACTCATGATCTGCGTTTCACAAGCCTGATACTTTAACTATTGAGCTATGAAGATATTCAACCTAGTAACCGATTGAAAATTTAAGAAAACATTTTTAAAAATTGCTATCTTGTGACGTAGTATCTTAAAAAGTATAAGTCAAAGTGTAGTGAGATACTGTAACATCCAAATGTGTTTTTACGAATGTTTCGTTTTTGTTTTTTTTACAAGTGTATTATCTGACTCTGTCTGTTTATAGGGAAACAACGAATTAAACTCTTCTTCTCAACCACTTTCTTCAAAATGGTGCTTCTTAGATTGTAAGTATACAATTTTATACATAATTATATTCTGAGTAATTAAATGTTGATGTAAGTTTTCAGTCAATGAGCAGGAATAAATGTCAACATTTTTAGCATTTTATTCAAGCAGCATCTTAAGCATGTTCAAATCATGGAGTACAATTTATGAACTAGTTAAAAATATGAAAATGCAAATTTGAAAAGATAATTGTATGACATTACCTGGAAATTGGCCCCCAGTTTAAGAAATATTCCACAGTATTCAAAACACCTTTATGGAACCAAAACCAACTCTTAATTCTCCTAATTTTATAGACTGTACTTGAAGAAAAGAATACTTACTTGCAAAAGGGACTTGTGGAGATATTTATCAATACCCGGTTATGACCATAAAAAAGTAAACACATGGTTATGAATTTTTACTTCACTTTTCTAGCTACAACGGCCGAGAGGTTTTTTCGCATTGATAAAGCACAGGAGCATTTGCACTACATCACGGACATTTCTTCGGAAGACCTGTACATCCTGGATCCAGACATGGCCAGCACTCAGCATCAACATTCCATCGGAAACGGGGAGGTGGCCAAAGCGGGCCAAGACAAAGGGCTGGTCTTCACGTTTACCATGCCTGACACCCCACCAAAGTCCCCAGGGTAAGTCTTATTTGCTCAGAGGCATAGTTTCTAAGTACTTTCAGAATAGATCAGTAATTTCACAGGCCATTTTAAAGTAAAATTCTTAGTTTTCAGGAACTGTTAAACAGGGGAATAATTCAATTTCAAGTTTAAGTTTAAAATGAAAGTAGAGTTATTACCCCTTACAAATTATGTAATAATAAAAATGAAATACCTGCTCGCTTTGGAATTTTGGGTTCGAGAACCAAAAGATCAAATTTTTTCACCTTAAGGCTTTCAAAAATGAAATGAAATGCACTGTATTCTTGTAAATTACTATGAATAACAGATTAAGGATGCATTTCTCTTCAGCATATTCAGATAGCACTGTATGTGTTAAATCTTTCTTGTTACAGAATATCGGACACAAAACACAACAACAATGAGGAAAAGCACTCGTCCCTACCAGTGCCAAAGTCTCCAGGGGAGAATAGGTATGAGATTCATTTCATCCTCATCAAGGGCCGGCCACATTAAGCCGGCTTTCTTATCCTACATTGCATGTACATTATCGTTGCATTTGATAAAATTTTTGATTTATCTCTTATTTTTACAAATATATATTATTGTTTAAATTTTTTAAACACATAGGTTCTTTGAGAATGTAGCCTGAATTGATATTGTAGAAAACACACATATTGCATTTCAAGTAATTTCTCCAATTGCTATTATTAATATATGATATTGTCTGTCTGTATGAGGAAAAAAAATATTTTTTCATATTCAGTTTACTTTATTTTTTTTATTTTCTCGTTGCTGAATGTTTAGTCTTATTATTTTGTATTCTTTCAAAAGTACCTTTTCATTTAAGTTTTATATCATTTAACAAAGATTAATATGTATGATTATATTTCATAGTAAATAATTGTTGTACTTCACTCATATGGTTATGAACCAAAGAAGGGCACCGTTTTTTTTTTTTGTTCTTTCTAAGTATGTGTAATACTGTTGTTGGAGACATGCTAAATTTTTTGGCTTTTGTGCAATTTCTTTTTGCCACAGGATCATTCTACCTCGGCCGGAGAGTAAGGAAAATTTACTCAACCCACCCTCCCCCGGCTCCAATAACAGGTGCATAATACGCGCAGTACGCAAAAGCTCTGAATGTGTCCTTCATCTTTTGGTGTTTTTTTGGTGTTTTTTTGTTTTTTTGCATCTACTGGTATATATAAATTAAAGTATTCTGTTGTGTGGATGAACTAAGACTAAAAATCATAGCTCTAGCAACTTAGTATGGAGTTTGCTGCTTTTATATATGGACATTTGTCGAATTGATTTTTTTTTTTTTAGAAATGATTGAATAAGTCCAAAATGAAGCCAGTTTATGAAGTTGATAAATATTATGATCACAGTGGCATGAAAACTTTTTGTAAATATTTTTGGTAATCAATTAAAAAAAAGAGTATATTCAATAACTGTATAAAGGTAATAACAATATTAAAGGTTGCTTGATGACATTATTTTGTGTATACATGTACAATTAGATCCACACAGCAGAATATAAGCATGTCCTTGCATATTGCTTATTATATATAAATGTATATATAAAACAATCCTTTGCATGAATGCATGTAAATTAATGCAATAACAAATTACCATAGTATATGCATGAAATTCTTAACTGTTCCCCAACTCTTAATTGCTTACGGTAATACTTTATCGGAGTTACTTTTACATTGATGAACTGAAAAAAAAAATTTGAATTTTGATGTTTGTTTTTATATATAATCATGTTATTACTATGCGAGTGATAAATCAGATTTTTAGTCTTATTTCATGCATATATTTTTACAGTTTTAAGATGTATGAAATAATATCAAGAAGTAAAATTCTGCAGTGAGAACGTGGGGGAGAGACTTATTATATACACATACTGCTTTCTCCAAGAATGAAGGCTAGCACAGTATTCACTAACAAAGCTTCCTATGGCACATTATAAATCTATATCCCATGCTAGGATAATCGAAAGATTTGACATGACTGCACTCTAAGAGAATCTCCTGTTATTATTTTGATGCAATCGACTTTATACATGCATATATATGGACAGAAAATGTTTTAACATACATTTTAAGAATTTTTAAAAGCCTATTTATATTGTGTGTACAGAATGTTCTTGTAAATGTCTATGTAAACTAAATACCATAAGGTACTTACGAAATACATTCACTATGAAATACATTCACAATGAAATACCAATACAGCTCGAAGTGTATGTAATGGGTTTATTACCTATATATGTGGTAATTTTGAAAATCCTCCATGAAACTACTATGCATTACCCTATAATATAGATTACCTACAATGACACAATATGTCATATTTTTTAGCCTGTTAGCATCAAATGCCATAACAAATAGGGAAAATGTTTCCTGTGAAACATGCCATACACATAAACTATTTTGGAAGATTAATGGTTTATAATTGTATGAATGAATTTTCTGACATTTTTGTATTTTTTGTTATTCCAGTCATATGCCCTTGTGTCGAGCTAGCCCGCATAAGGGCACATGGGTCTGTGTTCGCGTGGCAGACCCAAGCTTTCTTCGTCATTCTTTGGGGTAAAATTTCATCGCTACGTATCTGCTACAGTGTACTGCCTGGCATGTATATAGTTCACATGCATTTTTTCCAACTGTCCAGTTTTGTAAAGTCAGGATTTCTTCTCCCTCTCCTCTGTGGAAACATCAGTCCTTAACTCTTATAATCTCTAGAGGCTATAACTAGAAACTTGATGATACTATTATATTTCTAGCTTCAAAATGTTATGTTACGTGTATGTAACGTATCAATATTGTAGGCAGTGTTTGACACCCGAATCTATATGTGGATTATGCATCCTTATTGCCATCATAAATACTAGTACTTATGTGAATGATTT